>NC_039283.1:20522369-20809018 GCF_003368295.1 Carassius auratus
CAACTCAATTAAATACATAAATCTTTGGCACTGCATAGATCCAAAAATAGCTCAAAGATGAAAAAAACAAATAACAGTCAAACACGAAAAATGGGCCAAAAAAAAAAACTCACATTATTTATAGCCACAAAAAAAGTACCCAGAATATTATTAGCCAGTAATTACTATAGCCTGACCATTAAGCCAGTCTTAATTGCTAACCTATATTATAGTTTATAGTGTGTTACAGTTTCACTGAATAATGCACATGACATAACCTATAGTGTGTGTGTAGTGTAACAAGCCATTTTAGCATTATATTTCTACAGTATATATTATATCTATGATTAATTTAAAAGAGTGATATAAATTACTCATGTTTAAACAATGACTCCATTTTCTTTGGTTATTACACATCACACATGTTTGGCATTTATTGCGCTATTATGGACCTTTTCTAAAACCTAATGCTGCCTACATAGACTGCATTTTATTGCATTATACCCAAAAGATAAAAAATATCATTATTTCCTATGTTTTAGATGCATCTTCAATTGTTCAGAAATCAAGTAAATGTATCTTGATTTTAATGTTTTGTTTTATGTTTTTTTTAAATAGAAAAAAAACTGCCTGTTTAGAGTGTTCTAATTGGTCACTTTTGGGTTCCATGACAGTCATGATGCTGCCTTAGAAGGTGGCAGTCTGTGGTGGAAGTAGACAGCCAGGCGGCTCACTAGGTTTTGCAACTAATTCTCTGACGACATTAAATGAGTAACATTGTATTGCAGGAAGACGCATCTCGCCGCGAGTCTCAATGTCAGGTTCATTAGAAGTGACACTGGTGCTGCTCTATAAAAGCGGAGTGTAAATACCCTCTGGAGACACTGTGGTGAGGCCTCCAAGGGCCCCTGGCTCTGCTGTTTGAGAAACATTAGGCTGTGACACTGCAGGAGCGTCTCTGAGTGCTCTGATACATGATGAAATCAACACGAAACCTGAGACTTCATCTTTGGCGCACAGCTAGTGTAAAGCCTGTGTTAAACTTCTTCCATTTACTTCCGAAAGCATATGCTGATGGTCCGCTCTGCAACAAACATGTGAACAAACAATTGCACAGAATTAATGCACATCTAGCCGTCTTTATACAGTATTCTATATTGACGGATTGCACAGGTTCGAGTAGCAATGGGCTTCTTCACACTGCCTGCACATGTGCAATTTTGCTTTTGAAGACTACTGACCACGCACACCTGTCCTAGCGGACATAAAAAATGGGAGGCAGGCGGTCGTCCATTCAGTGCCCCCGTACACACTTTCTGATGATTATTTTTATGTCACGCCTACCTAGCATTCCATAGCAGACTCGTGGATGCGGAAAGTATAACAGAGGCTTAAGTGTCTAACCATATACTTCCCAGGCTTTTGTCTTGAGAGAAAGAACCCCCAGTAATCTCACAAGTTTCCTTGAGAGTTTCAGAATTAATCTCAACAGTGTCTCCAACTGAATTTTTCTCAAATTATCTGAGCTGCATCATCAATTATTTCATTCCTGTAAATGCTTTCTGTACGTCAATACTTACCTAATTTGTGTCTATATTTAATTTTCCTCAGGGATTTTAAAGTCGAAGTGTGCAATTCCAGGGTGAATAGAGTCACTATTCTTCCACTGGTTTAAAAAAAAAGTTAGTCCTTCCCCAAATCCATGCCATTGGACTGATCAGATCCTCAAACAAACGGTAGTGTTTTTGTCTTACAGGTAATGAGAACACAAAAGATATTTTGAAGAATCCATAAAGTGCGTAAATGATGACAGAATTTGTATTTTTTTTTTGGGGGGGGGTGAACTATCCCTAAAGTCATATAATAATTCATACAGTCCTTAAGAGATATATCTGAGTCAAAGTTGATGCTTTAATGAAAGTGCAACCTCTGGGCATTATCATTTCTTTCTAGGTTAGAAACAGAGTAGCCTAGATGAATTCACTGAGATATTCCTTCGGCGTGTTATCATAGAAATTGAAAATGTATTTCACACTTGACCCCCTTGTTAAACAGTTAGACCATCAGTGCGATCAAATAATGATCCAGGAGGCCTCCACAGATATGGTCGCCCAATAGAGGCCATGTTCCCCAGTGTAGAGTGTTTTCAGGAGGGGGAACGGTCCTTCTGCCTCGGCTTCTGATGGAATTTTAATTTCTCTCCGTAAGCTTCACACAACCACATCAAGACTTAAGAACTGGCAAGAAAACTCCCCCCCGCCCTCTGTCTGTTTTAAAGGACAGCACTTTGAATGTCATTTGACAATTTCCTTTTAATTAGAACTAATTTACAGAAAGATGCCCACCAGCTAATCTTTACAGGATAATTAGCTTCTATTTTCTTTACTTTTAATTAAAAAGTGGAAAAGATTTAGCTGATCCATAAATAATTGTTCTTTTGAAATGTTCATCAGACTTCACACTTCTCTTTGGCATGAGTAATATTTAGATCTTATCTTGGATTCTGTCTCTTTAGAGTTAGAGCAGCGTTTTTTTTATTATTATTATTTTATCTGGGATATTAAGAAGTGGAACTATCAATAATAGAAATAGGAACTTGAGGCAAATTAGAATTGAATTAATGAGAAATTTATTGCTTGAAAAACTGCCGCCTCTTTCTTGCTGGAGTGAAATTGGATCGCGGGTATATCTGTTTCAGAAATTATTCCTTGATGAAGAAACATTGTTTTATCTCCAAGTATTTAAGACTCCGATCACTTTTCTCTGAAAGCCCCTCATTTATTTCCTTGATATAAAATGGTCTTGATTTAAAACTAAAGCTCTGAGAGCTCTAGAGCGTTCATCCTCGTTTACCTCAGAAGACATCAGCTTTTGGAGGGTGACAAAAATCTTATCCTAACCAGGCACGAGACAACACATTTGAAGTCATTTGTCTTTCCACAATGAAAGAGGAAATGCTGGACATGACAGAATATATCTGCTGCTTAAATTTATACTTATGTGGAGGAGGATTTTGAACCACAATTAAAAAAATAAATCATCCAATTTCAAAAGCATATAGTGATATTGAATGATTTAGTATACAGTATTTAAAGTGCCATTTAAATATATTTTTTCTGGTGTATTTTCTTTACAATCTTGTATAAAACAATGCATTCCATAGTGTGGTGTATTATTTGGATATTAGGAGAAAAAAATGGGGACAGGCCTTGATTTTATCCGTTGGAAATGGATGTGATTGTAAAAAAAGAAAAGAAAATGAGTGTGACACCAGAGTGGAGCCAGCTGGTTAGAGGGGAGGGACATTTTAAAGGGGTATTTGAATAAAGTTTTTAGGTTTCAACTAAAGATTACAAAGACAAACATTTCTTTTACTTAGAATATTGTGTACCGATAAATATTTTGCAATAAGACCAGAATCTTTCATTGAATAAGTAAAACATGTCAATTTTGATTTCATGCTGACAGCATTTTTAATCTGCTGTTATTATTTTTTTTTTTAATGTATTTTATGTGAGTGAGTGAGTGAAGTGACATTCAGCCAAGTATGGTGACCCATACTCAGAATTTGTGCTCTGCATTTAACCCATCCGAAATGCACACACACAGAGCAGTGAACACACACACACACACACTGTGAGCACACACCCGGAGCAGTGGGCAGCCATTTATGCTGCGGCGCCCGGGGAGCAGGTGGGGGTTCGATGCCTTGCTCAAGGGCACCTAAGTCGTGGTATTGGAGGTGGAGAGAGAACTGTACATGCACTCCCCCCACCCACAATTCCGTCCGGCCCTAGCCTAGAACCCAAAACCCTTCGATTGGGAGTCCAACCCTCTAACCATTAGGCCACGACTCCCCCTTTTATCTTGAAAACAGAAGGCCAAAAGTGGACCATTCTGTTCAGCTTTAATTTATTGCAAGGCTGAAATTATTTTGCATGATTAACGTGTAGTGTGACCTCACCTCAGGCTCAGAAATCCACTACGGTTCACTTGTAAATGTTTCTCTCTGGAGCTCAGTGCAGCTGATGCGGAGCAATGAGACAGAGTGTTTCTGAAAGATGGCCCAGTTCAAATTGGGACAGAGCACAGGAGCTAATGAGAACTCACACCTGAGCTTCAGAGAGCAGGGTCTCTGTGATTGGTGTTGAACATTTGGAGGATGACTCTCAGACTTTAATAGGTGTGTGGCACTGCCAGTTTGGTGCAGAGAGAGAGGCTCTGAGGTTTGGGCATCTGTTGATCCCATCAGCTTGCTCAGAAACGCCCCCAGCATTTTAATGGGCTTGTCAAATGCCAGTCCTGTTTTTATGCCTCTCCAATTCCAGTCTACTAGATGCTGAACACAGGATGTCTCACTTTCAAATGCACAAACAACTCTGCAAACTCAACAGCTTAGAGCCACTTTGCTGTTTTTTAGCATGTACATGTGTGATTTTTCACAGTGATTATGATCTTAATGGACTTTAGCTGCTATAGTAATTGAATATTTTAATCATGGATCTATGAATTTAAACACATTAAACATGCAACCCAGAAAACATGACCTAATTAAGATATAACCAGATGTTTTGCCCTAATTAAATATGAATTTATTCAGATGCTTAGCTTTGAAAAACACTATGTGACCCTGGACCACAAAACCAGTCTTAAGTCCCTGGGGTATATTTGTTTAAAAAAAAAAAAAAAACATTGTATGGGGCAGATTTATTGATTTTTCTTTTATGCCAAAAATCATTAGGATATTAAGTAAAGATCATGTTCCATGAAGATATTTTGTAAATATCCTACCGTAAATGTGTCAAAACTATATTTTTGATTAGCAATATGCATTGCTAAGAATTCATTTGGACATCTTCAAAGGCGATTTTCTCAGTATTTAGTTTTTTTTTCCTTTTTTTTTTTTACCCTTAGATTCCAGATTTTCAAATAGTTGTATCTCGGCCAAATATCGTCCGATTCTAATACACCATACATTAATGGAAAGCTTATTTATTGAGTATCAGCTGATGTATAAATCTCAGTTTCGAAAAATTGACACTTAAGACAGTGTCACATATAATATTTTCAGTATAAAAATAATTTTAACTCAAGGAAAAGGTTCTCATGGGCATTTCAATTCTGAAAAAAAATGGGATTTTCAGGCCTGGATTTTTAAGATTGTATTAATTTCTATAATGTTCTTATAAATTATAAAATCCAAAAATGGTAAACATTCAGAAAAAAATTCACTGAATATTATGTATTTTATATAACATATAAAACAATTATTCTCAGCAGTTATTTTTAGAAATATGAACTTACTGAGTGCAATTGATGGAAATTCACTGGTCAAAAGATTTGTTTAATTTGAAATAAAAACACGCCTAGACAAATCTTTTTTTATTTTTATTTTTATTTTTTTTTGCTGAAAGGTTGCTCTTTAATTAATATCAGCTTTGTCTCTTGTGTTCCTTCTTACATTTACATACAAATAAAAAAATGAGAAAAAATAGGGTGAAAGAAAATAGAAAATAGAAAGAAAAAAGCCTACATTTCTGTAAGAGAATAGAGCTATAAAATTAATTTCCATAGCACAATACACTTATTTTTGCTCTTGGAATAATTTGATGGAAAATCATTTGAGTGCATTTTGAGATGTCTGTGGTATCATAGATCCCAGGTCATAAATCTGAGCACAGTTTTGAGATATTGTTGACATCACTTCTCTAAAGATGTCAGTTCACTTTATCTCAGGAGAAATATCAGAAAATCTCAGTTTTGTGTGCATTTGTTCTCCATTTAATCTCATTGATGTCTAGGATAAAAACATTATGTGGTTATATTAGTTCGCTCTCTATGTGTTTTGGTAAAAATGTTCTACCAGCTGCTTTTTTTTAAGCAGCTCAATCAAAATATGACGCATATCCTGCATGTGTGATTCTAATGAGGGTAACTGAACAATTAAGCAGCTTCAGAAGAGTTGTGCGGAGACGTGTGTGTGTGTGTGTGTGTACTTTCAAACCCGAATGTCCCAACACCACACCAGAATCTGTCTTTGGCCCACAAAAGGCAGGTTTCCGTCCAAGTCTGGCAGGGTTTGGGCCGGTCTGGACATCCCTATAGGCCTTTACATGGCATTATGTATTCGTGTTGGGTCTCAGGTGCTTGCTGTGTGTTTTATCCTCAGGCCAAGCTCATGCCATTTTCAATGGCGCAGCCAGATGAAAAAAAGGCTGCTGTAGGTGCAAGCAGAATGATTTCCATGCATGTAGAGATCTGCTGCTTTGTTCTATGCGATTCAATTACCTCTACCCTAATTAGGAGCCATAGAGAAGACCCAGACTGTGATGGGACTCCACACTGTGGCTCCTGCTGATAAAGTGTGCTATCACCATCAGAGGCCCCAGACGAGCCCCGGCCCGCCTCCAAACGTGTGCATCTGGCTACACCGCCAGCCAATCCCCAACACCAGCCCGATTGTTTTGAAGTTTAGAATTCAATTTCAAAATAATTTCATTTTTCTGCTCTTAGGCCTACTTGTTAAGGCTTTTCAGAGTTAGCCAGAGTTTAGATTTGAAGTGCGGAGACACATTATGAATGACTTTTTGATTCTCGGATTCCCTTGCACATGTTTCCAAGCACTTGTCTTGTTTAGAGACAGCGAGCAGATGTATCTTTGCATCTCTGGGCTGAATCGGCTGATCTTTATCTTGCAGGGGCCACTGGGCGAACAGAGGGTTGTGTGAATGCGATGTAGCACTGTGTTACATTAGAATTCACTGCTGCAGCTTAAGTTGTGTTGTTTTATTATGATGTCTTAAAGCAGGGATTCCCAAACTTTTTTTGTCAGTCGAATGCCTAAGACCTTTAAATTATCTTTACTCGTCAGACTGATATACTTTTTCACACACACACACACACACACACACACACACACACACACACACACACACACACACACACACACACACGATTCCAATCAGCTTATCTTTGTAAAATGGCCCAGCTTCAGTCAGTAAAGCATTATATTATGGTATTAAGAACTATTTAATGATAGAACTTGATAACCATGTATAAATGCATATTTGTAATTTTAACAGAACTTAAGACTGGTGGTGATGCTTAAAATATTTTGGGGTTTCTGTGAAAAAAAAAAATATATATATATATATATCATATTAATAATTATTAAAAGATAATACTACTACTAATTCAACTACCACAATATACAATGCACTATGGATTGATGAGCTGCTGGGTTCATGAATATTAATAACGTTGTCTGCGTTCGGTCGAACTGATTTGCTGAAATCAAAACAGGGATGGTAATAGATGAGCGCCAGCCAATGAAATTTCCATTTGCACATTAGCTCCACCCACTACCGGAGAAACCGGCATATCTTCTGCTTGTTCGAAAGAGTTGAATAATTCTAAAATGAACAGGAGAAGACAACAAAGAATATAGTTTATATGTAGCGTGTCGATTCAGCGTGGTAAGACTCTCGCTCTATCTCTTTGCATGTGCGAGAAACAGCGCTATAAACAAAGTGATGGCGAGTCATGCGCCTTCACACAGAGTTTACAGAGCGTCAAATACAGGTGCACTGTGCATCCATTGAGATGACGTGAAAAGTACAGATCGCTTGATGGAGAGAGAACTCTGAAGCGCTCAGTCAGTGTTCAGCGAGTGAAAATGTGCTAATCTTATAATAGCCTTGGACACACACACTGGCGAGTAAAATCTAAGAATTTATCAGCCAATGGCTAACAGTTGACATAATTTAGTCACACAGAGTAAAATTGAGTTGCATATGCGAGTGATTTACTCGCAATGTAGAAGGTTGACATGATCAAATCTTTGCTGAGAAACTGTTGTATAAAATTTGCTACATGCCTTCTGTCAACTGATTGGCCTTTTAGTATAATTATCTAATTGTTTTAAGCCTGATTGCATGAGCTCACCGACAGGTCGGGCTGTGATCGGGGGAAAATTAGCAGTGATCAGTGCTCGGCAATCTTTATGTGTGAACTATGCATCAAAGAGGCTCGCTGATGCATCACCATTGCCTTACAGACTCCAAACAAATATCTAGCATGCTAAATATCGGGACTGGTCAGCTGATTCGACATCACGTGGTGTCAGGTGTTGTGATGAGCTACAGCCAATGAGAGGGCAAGGCATGGGTTGAGGTCAGGAAAAACAGAGCAGATGTTTAGCAGAATGTCCCCATAGCTCTTTTTCATACAATGAATAAAAATGTCAAAATGCTTAAAAGAGGACCATTAAAGTAGTCCACAAGACTCATTCACTATATTTGAAGTACCTTGACTTCATATGATGAAATGAGGGTGATTAAATGATGACAGCATTTTCATGTTTTGGTTTGCTATGCTTTTCAAGCTTGCAACATGCTCTGAATATGTTGCTTTTTTTTATCAGTAATTTTTCAAATGTTTTGCCCATGCAGTAAATTTAATACACTGTAGTATTTGTGCTTTTATGTGTATATCCAACATTTCTGTCACAGAGAGACAAATTTCTGTCATCTTAACAACACAGATCAATGTTCCACTGCTAACTGAAAAGCTGAAGTTCGTCGACAGACCATCAAAAAGCGTTTTGTGTAAAATGGGTCGCAAAGCCTGCGGTTTTCACATGACTTTCATTTTCTCAGATTCTTCATCTAACAAGAGTCTCTCTATCTAGTAATATATCTCGTCTCATTGATTTTCTCTTTTGGGTTCAAGCGATTCTCTGATGGTGTCAGAGTGCGGCGTCCGGTGTGTTTGACCCCTCCGAGCATCTGCAAACCGCAGCCAGTGTTCAGTCGTCGGGAGATTGATTGTGACAGACTTAAACAGTACACAACTAAATATAGCGAGCTATAGCACTATCAGAAAATGAGCTAGGAGTGCGGGTCTTGTCGTTTAGAAAGTCATTATTCTTATCGCTTGCTGTCTCTGAAATTATTTCAGGTCTCTTCATGCAATGAATGCAGTATAAAAGCCAAACATGTGCAAAGGGCTTGAACTTTGGCAATCGAAGCAGTGGAGGGCTGTGAAGTAGCCTTTTAAAACATGACTCTGATGCAAAGATCCACTGGATTGTGACACATTTCATGTTAAATGTCTTGTGAATATGGTAATCGTCCAGTATCCTGGTATTATCTTCTAATTTAACTAGAGGAAAATGAGTTTTAATAGCTTTTAAAAGCTATTTCTCATAGATCTCACACTTAAACATAACTTAAACTGATGCATGCTTGATCCTTGAAATCATAAATCAAATATTTTTATATCTGTGATGAAACCAGGACATTCAGATATTACATCAAAGTTTGGATAGATACCAGCATACAATTCTAGTCTCTCATACCATGCAAAAATACTAAACTGAGATATCAGTGTTTTAATTTAATGTCACTTATTAGTGATTAGTGACAGCAAAATGTATGTGGAGCTGTGTAAATTTTTTAAATAATCATATTTGTTGTAATTTAATTGTAATTAAATTGCCTCATAGAAAGAGTGCAAATTAAGAAAAAAATTAATTGTCAGTACTGAACTGAAATAAATTTCAAAATTAAAAAATTGATAAAAAGTGACAGTAAAGACATATAATGCAAATATTTATATTTCAAATAAATTTTGTTCTTTAGAATTTTCTGTTCATCAAAGAAAAAAAGAAAAAAAAGGATCAGTTTTAACGAAAACATAAAAAGCATTGCATCTCTTTTCAGCATCGATAATAAGAAATGGTGGAATAAGTTCCATTTGAAAACCTATTCAAATAGAAAACAGATATTTTAAATTCTAATAATATTTCACAATATTATGGTTTTTACTGTATTTTTGATCAAACTTACAGTTGAATCAAAAATTAAATGCAGCCTTGGTAAGCTTAAGACACTTCTTTCAAAAACATAAAAAAAATCTTTGAAAAATCTTTTGAATAGTAGTATATCATTTTTACAGTGTGCCATCACCTTGAAATTTTTTATTTATTTTTTGTATTTCTAGTCATTTAAAGACATTTAAAGCTGTGGTTGATGGTTTTTTCAGGACTCTTCCGCTCAGCTTTTGTTTGAATAGTGTTTGAAAACCCGTCTCGCAGCCGCTCCTCATCCTCGCAGAGAGAAGTGTCAGGCCTCAGCAGTTCAGAGCGGCTGATATCTCTCTGCCCATCTGCTTTTAGCATATTGAGATGTATTGAGAGAACACAAGTGCCGCTTCCCTCCGTAAGCCAGGGAAAGGCCTGAACATGATTAGATCATAAAACTGTAACCTAATTTAAACTCTAGCTCTCCAGCGCTTCACACCGTGTCTATTAGAGATATGTGCGCTAATTCTTTTCATGTAGCATGAGTCCTGCAGATGTAGCGCACTATAAAAGAGTCATTTAGCAGTCTTAATGAACAGAGAAGGCCGTTTGGGAAGATCAGGTAGTGCTCGACGCTGCTCTGTGGAGGAAGAAAGGGCTCTTCACGGAATTTATTGCTTTATTAAAGTGAGCATCTCGACTGTTACAAACGAACAAAATGACACGTTAAGTGGTGTACTTAGGATGTCAACTACCCTAACTTGAGAATATATGGAAATTTTGACATGCAAAAGATTAGTTGTGCTTATAATGGTTTGATGTAGAAACTAAAAGCAAGTTAAGTTACATTTTTACACTTCATATTTTTGTTGGCATTTTGGATTGTTGCAAAGGTGTTCTGAGTGGTTGTTCGCATGTTAGCATATGCAGTTGCTATGCTATTCTGGGTGGTTTCTAGGGCATTGCTAGGTATTATTATAATGTATTTTTGAAAATGTTCCAACACTAAGTATGAATGATAATAAAAGTAGTATGTGATATATAATACTACTGAGGCATGCATTGCCATTTTTTTTTATTTTTGAAAGAAGTCTCTTACCAATGCTGCATTTATTTCATATAATACACACACACACACACACACACACATATTATTTTATTTCGATTTAAAATAAATGTTTTTCTATTTTTATACATGTCAAAAAGTTATTTATTTCTCCAAATGCCATTATTCACAATTTGATTAGTAAGTTAAGAATAAGAAATCTTTTGTTACTTTATAAATGTATTTACTTCAACATTTGTTCAATTTAATGCAACCTTACTTAAAGTTAAGTAAAAGTATCTTACTGACACCAAACTTTTGAAAGGAAGTACATGCACACAAAGTATTGGTGCTAAATGCATTGAATATTAAATAAATCTTTTTTTTTAAATGCGGTGGTCTGACCTTTTTTTTCATACAATTTTAGGTGCAAGCAATTCAACGAATGCCCTTGATTGTGGCAATATGCAAATAACCCCACTAGAAAAAAAAAAAGGTTCAGCTACAGGCTAAAGTCAAGAAATCATTTAGATTTAAAGAAATAACATTGCACAGAGCAGAGAAAAAAAATTAATCATTTGGAAAAATGTCTCCTTTAAGATTGCAGCGGTGTATTACCTGCAGGCATGAAATGTAAATGGAAAATCAACATTGTATCCTGTGATAAGGCGGACAAATTAATAAAGGCATTTTCTGTCCTCCGCTCCTGCTGATGCAGGTGTTAAAAGTCAGTAGGTCGTGCGAGAGGAACTTTTCTTGCAGATGAAGAGGGTTTCACAGGTTTGACATCGGCTGAGAAGCGGCGGCGCTCCACACGTGCAGCAGCGGTCAGGAGGATACTCAGTCAAGTAGGCTACAGGAAACACTTTCCTGAGGAGAGATTATGTTATGAATGCTAGTGTACAGCATACTGTGTAGCTGTTTTTCACAAAATTATTATATAACACAGTATTCCGTATGGAGCAATACAGCTACATTTTTGCATGTGCATTTCAAGGAATCTAGGAAATAATAATTATTATTATTATTTTGCATGAAAATAAATAAATAAATCAAATCAAATAATGAGTCCAAAAAATATAATACTACTTTTTAGTTTTGGAAATAGTAGGTCAAGTTGAGTGTATTGCATTGTGGGGATACAGTATGCAAATATGAAACCGTTTGTGTTTATACAAACTGCTTTCTGGAAAACCAGTTTGTGTGGTAGTATTTTTGAGCATAGGCATTTTGTTTGATATTGCAAAATTAGTGCAAAATGCAGTTTTGTATAGCGACATTCAGTGGCTTTGTTTCAAAATCTACAGTAACAATCCCAACTGAAGTAGAACCTTAAAAGTGACTTGAATTTGAACTATGTATGTCAGAGAAATAGTGCTTCTTATGGAAAGAGCAGTGACTCACAATTGATTTCAATGGCTTTTTATGTTAGTCTGTTGCTAAGTGCAATTTTTTCACTGCAGTACATTATGGGATTGCTTTTTCCACAACGATACATGCTATTCTGTATCAAAATGTGGGCAAAATGAGGTTGACTAAAAATGGATGTACTGTAGAAACAGTTTTCACTCAGAAATCCAGTGTATCTCAGAAGGTAGCATCATTTTGGAGTGTCTTTCACATGTTCCTGACACATGTGCTGTACACGTGTAAGTGTGTTCCTGCTTGGCAGCGTCTCACTTACGACAAACTACATTATGTATTTGATTGTGCTGTGTTCTGTGTGTAGGTCCGCTAGATGGAGGTCTGGAGGAGGAAGAGGAGGAGTGTATATCTGATGCAAATGAACTTACTGCTAAAGAGGAGTTTTCAGTGGAGGAAAACTTTCCTGCTGACTTTGAACCAGACAGCCTCACCTGTGAGGACATGGAGTACTTCTGCAGCAAAGGTCAGATATTCCTGACGCTTCTGTGTCCATGTATAGCATGACCTCTCATGTAGAAGATCTACAAACCAAGGAAGTGTTTAGATTTTCATTGCTGTGCTTATTCTAGTGAAGCGAATTGTTGCTTTGCATTAGTAGAAATTCAGTTTTGCTAATTGATTCCCAGCTGAAGTCCGACTCTGAGGAGTCTCTGATCACCGGTTTGATGGCAGTTTTAAACCAAAGCTTGTACACACACTGTTTTGGCTGGGCTCGCAGAATTGTGGGAAAAACTCCAGCAACCTCTGCATCCAGGTTTGCATAGGCTCCCTTTGGTATCTGATTCTCACTATGTGCCTGAAAACTGGAGTTTGATGTAGGAAATGGCAACCGGTGCGCTGGCTAACCTTTAGTTATATTCCAGAGAGCATTTACCATGGCCAGTAAAACATACTTGAGCTTTTGTCACTTAAAGGTATAGTTCACCCAAAAATAAACATTCTGTAATTGTTTACTCACCTTTATGTTGTTCCAAATGTGTATGAATTTATACATACAAATAATGAGATATTTAGCAGAATGTTAATGCACTGGTTAAAGTACAACACATTTAAAATGTGTCGGTTAAGCATTTGCATCTGGTCAGGTCAATTAGGACCTGACTAATTTCTATGTTTTAGTTCATAGTTATGAGAAACTCTGGAGCCCCAGAACACATGCAATGTCATCCACCCCTCGAGACCCTTCTCAGGATTCCCAGTTCTTCTTTTAATGTTCATTGACAGGAATCTGACTGAGCTTGTGCTTTGAATGTCCCTGTGCCTCAAACAGAAATGTTTTAAATCATGTTACTTTCAAAACTCACGTTGCCCAGAGGGATTTTATACAAGGTTTGTCTTTGAGGAGTAGAATCGTTTTATGTCTTGCACAAGGTGGGCCCCGTTTTAATGATTTTTCTTCTGTTCTACCCGTAAAGGTGTAGCAGGCGTGACATGCCTGAACCTTAGAACTAAAGGCAGTTTGGTAATATTTGGTTTCTGGGTCAAATGAAAATCTTCATACTGTATGTGCTTTTGTTTCCCGCTGCTTGATTGAATGTGCTTAGTGAAGGCCTGCTGATGAATACAGTTTTACTTTGTTTTGTTTGTGGTGATTTAATTCAGATTCTCAAGGGATAAAACACAGTATTGAGATGCTACATTCAATTACTATTACTAAAAGATCCCAAGGTCGTTTTCTCTTTAGAAATTAATTAGTAAAAATGCAGACATCATGTAAAGTAGATGTCTATATGAATGTGTAGTTTTCAATAAACTCATGGGATTTATGAAAAAAAACTGCTTTGGTGAATCAAATAAGCCTTTAAATTACAAAACTTACAAATTACAACTTTTTTACCATTATTTTATTACCATGATAATATTTCTTTTAACAGTTTTGTTTCATTTTATTAATTTATTTACTGTATATTTACTATTTTTTTTTCTGCATGTAGTACATTTTTGTATTTTTAATGTGTATTGGATATGGTATTCTTTTCTTTTGGAAATACCATCAATCCTACGGGAATTATGGAACTAGCATAGCAACAATACAATACTATTTTGTAAAGCTTGGATCAAGGCAGTTTTTGAGTACTTGTATTTTGTACTCGATGGCCTCTTTTGTCTCAAACACCACCAAGTTTTAGCAAATCTCCTCTCTTAAGACTCCTTTGAATTATTTGATGGCTTTGCTAAAACTAAGACCACCAGTGAGCCAAACTTTCAACTCTTTTACTTCCAAAGAGATGCTTTAGTAATCTTTCCGTCGTCATATACAAGGGGTTTGCGTCAGATTTCTTAAGCACCCTATCGGCCGCAATTCATCTCTAAGTCTTGCATGTCCTCAAATTCTTCGGACAAGTTCCCATTTTCTTCCTGTTAATACACAGTACAAGCTCATCAGGTGTATTCAATACCCCTGATCCTCTGCTCAATTAGATCTCTTTAAAGCGCATTTAGCCCAGCGTCTGAGTGACTTAAATTCACTCCACTTATGCAAAAGTGCTATGAATTGAAGTCAAATGCAATCCTGGTGGCATTAAACGGTTTATGTGTGTTATTCCTCAGCTATAGGATGGCAGAGAGGGTTCTCTTGATTAAGTAAACCCTCTCAAATGAGATGGTGGGCTGTAATTAGCCAGAGCTAAGTCAAACGTCTGAGCTTTAAAAAGCATTCACTCATCCCTGGGCCTTTATCTGTTCTGGAGAATAAGGTCTCCTGTGTGAAGTTCCTCGTTGGCATGCAGTTGCCTCATGGCTGGCTCATAGTTCAGTGGTCGTGTATCTTTTTTGGCATTTGCCGACAGCTGGCTTGTCAAGAGAACCTAAAACCTCCATTAAAAGTTTCATCCTATAATAGGTATTAAAAAGCTGTCTGAACAAAAAGAGGAATCACCCGTCTTCATTAACTCACCAAGCCCTTATTAACTTTGATCAAACAACGGTGAAGTTGCAAAGAAGCTTAAATTCACAGAGGTCAGACGGATGGATGCCAGCAAAGTCTCACTCACTTGCTTCAGTCTGAATCTGTTGCACCTTGCAGCTCATGTTTTGAAATGGAATTAACCCGAATCATTGAGAGAAATCAGAATTGGCAAATGCCTTACAATTCCCATACCATGATTATTTTTGAGAAATAAAAAAATTAAATAAAAGCAGAAATTAATTTCTCATTTACTTCCCTCGTCAGTCTGTTGCCAGTTTGTGTGATTTGTAAAAATTAGATTTACTGTTCATAAGAACCATTCACTTGGAAGGGTTTGGGTTAGGGTTAGGGTTAACATTGGATAATACTGCTGACGCTATACAGTATGTTTCTATAACAAGAACGGCCAAGTAATGAAAATATTTGGATTTTGGTATTTTTATTTTAATTGAACCCGATAAGAACTACTTGATTACACAAGTACTTGATTCACTTAAAGTAATTGGCTATTGAGAGTAAATTGTTCAGTAATTCGATTACACTTGTTGCTCTGTACTGTATGTTTCTACAATTTTCCTTCTGCATTATCTGCGTATCTACAATTTTCGAGCACCGTTACATCATGAAACTATGTTAATATCTTTATTTAATCTAACTGGAAAAGAACTGGTTCTTATTCTTAAATAGACTATTTGATTCACTATAAAGAAGTGGCTCAAGAGTCATTTGTTCAGTAATCAGATTACACTGTATGTTTCTAAAATGTTTTTTTTTCTATAATCAAGAACTGTTATTTAATGAAAATAATTGGATTTCTGTATTTTTAATCTTACTTTAATTGAACATATGTACTCACAGTATCTTTGACTGTTCAACACACTAAAGCTTGGACGTTCAATGTCCAACACCAATTTCTTTGCACTGATACGCTCTTATGAAATCATTGTGAAAAACCAAACACAAAAATAACTGTGTGGCTTATAACAGTAAGCGTTCACAAGAACCATCGTGCATTATGATCAGTAAATCTTTTTGAAGCATTGACTCTTTGCACATCACTCATTCCAATTCCCAGCAGCCTCTGTGGAACCAAATACCCTGAAACAGCAGAGGTGTTCCTCTCTGTGGCGACCCTAAACTGTTTAGAGAGGGTCTCGGCTTCAGTGGCATCATTGCACACTCATGTACCATGAAATGATTGAGACGCTTCCGTCAATTGCTTCATACGAAATGGTTTCGAAACAGCAGAGCGCACTGTGAAATGAAGCCCTTGCCGATGAATAGTTGGGCGCACAGACGTGAATAAACATGAAACCTGAGGCCTGAGATGGGCCTCCTTATTTGAAAGAGGAGATGGAGGGAAATAAAGAGAAAAAAGCCACCCCTGATAGTCCAGAGAGACAACCTTGTTGTCTCCTTGACAATTGAAGCAGCCCCCCTCCAAACAACTTCCTTTTCATGGTCAATTTCACATTTATGGGCGCTGCGCTTGTGAACAAGTTTCAAACTGAAATTTACAAGCCGCTGTCACACTCGCTACTATAATTGTGAGAATGCCGGTGTTACATATATTTTTTTACTTTTACAGAAATTGTTAAATTTGACCTTGCTTCCAAGTTTTTCTGTTCTCGTAAATGTTTCTTTGGGAGTCAGTTGAGTTGGAGTCACACAGAGTGGTCTGTTTTTTTTTGTTGTTGTTGTTGTTGTTTTCTTTTCTTTACAGTGTAAATTGAATTGTTGAAGCCTTCAAACCGATTGCGAATGTTGGCCTTTTCTAATGACAATACAGAGCACGATCTCAAGAATGCTGCGGCATAAATATGTTCAATATGAATTAATTGATCTTAATGACAGCATTGAGATTCCTTCTGGTCTGATTGAATCACAGCGGAGAAAGACTTGAATAATTATGAGTCATTTTAGCCTGTAGCACGGTGCAAAATGAACAAATCCTTTGAATCCGGGCAGCCTTGTGACGCGAGCCAGTAAACAGTGTGCAGTAGAATTAATTATGCTCTTCTATTTGCTTCTTCCTCACTAATCAGGATCTTCCGCTGCAGAAAGATCTATTCAATACATTTTTTCCCATCGCTGATGGTAAAGTCAAGCGAATATGGGAAAATGCTCATTTTGCGGAGTGATAAGATGAAAGACACATCCCTTTAGCCCCGTTTGACTCTGTGCAGGAAATCATTCATTAATGTTTGTTAAGTATGACAATCTAGCCAGGCCAGATCTACATTCTCCAGACGGCATCGCATGGAGAGATAACGCAGGCCAGCAGCAGCCAGAAGAGAGCACAGCCAGTTCCTGTAATGATGGGGAATTTATGGGCCTTTAAAGAGATAGTGCTGAGGTCTTCCACTAATCACACACTCCACCGGGGTGATGGGTGGGATTTTGCTGGGTTAAAGTATTTCCCTTTTTTCTTGTCCATCCTAGAGGCATTTGCATTTTTATAATAATATATCTTATATAGTTTTTTTGCTTCCGAAAGCTGCATGCCACTGCAGATTATTGAGAGGAAAAGCAAAACTGTGGACTTTGTTTGAGTATTTGTTGTACAGCTGTCTCTAGTTTTACAGGGAAATCTGTTTATTTAACAGCAGTTCACTTTATAAAGTCCTCAATTACCACTGCTTTGAATGGAGGGGAAATATTGGCTCCCTAAGTGGCCACCCATCATCAAGCATAACAAAATTAGCACTTAATCTTCAAAACGCACAGGATACATAATTCTAAAGTTCCCATTATTAGAAAACAACGAGGCAATTTCGGTCATGTAATAGCTAGAGACAGTTTTTCTGTTTTTGCTCATATTAAATAAGTATTTTGCTTTATAAAATATACAGTACACACAGAGGGGGAACACACATGGGTGAATCACTAACAACAGACACTTCCAGGTTTATTGGAAAATAATTTTGGTGCTGTTGATAAACGGATACCCAAAACCCTCACAAAAAGTACATGGTACAATAATAGCATCAGATACAGAACCAAGTGAGCATGAAATGCTCTCCAGAACTCATTTTACTTCATAATCTGATGTTTTCTGGGAATAAAACATGATGGCAAAACAAATTGAGTAGATCCTTTGGGAATTAGTTGGATTATAAAAAGATTTCTGTTTCTATATCTATTTTTATATTCCAACATGTTACTATATGTAGTGCAAAATATTATATGCAGGTATATGAGAAGTGAAAAATATATTTTCATTTAGGGCAATAAAACATTTATTATATGTAGTCTATTTTTTAGCCATGTTGTTTTACCATTAGCATATAGAATGAGTTTTTTTTTTTTTTGGCATACTGAATGCTTTTTTTTTTTTTTTTTTTGCATTTCCTGCACAAATACTGTGTTATATGTGGATCTTTGCGCTGCTGTATGTATGAGGTCATTCAAAATCTAGACTAAATATTTGTCTGTTTGATCTTTCTGTCACTCTCTCTCAGTTTGTCGGGATTAGAAAGCTCAGATCTCCTTAAAATCACCCTCACCAGATTGACATTTTCAAGGGCTTCCTTGGTAGAACAATGCTGAGAGGAAGAGAAAAGCCAATATGACTTTGTGTCTACCTTGCTGCAGGAGCTGTTTGTGGAAATCGCCTATAAGCTTATTGACCCGCATGCATGTCACTGCCATTACACAGAACAGAGGAGCTGCGATCTGATTGGCTGATTTCAGACTAACTAATGTCTGACATATGCATGCATGGTTGAAGGCATGCATGCAAACATCATCTTGGAACTCCATATCAATCTTGCCATTGTCTTTTTATTTTTTAGACCAGTGAGCAGAAGGGCTGTAAACCTTATGTGTGACCCACCTCATTTGACAGAGATTTAAACTCTGCTTCAAACACTAGTGAGCTGCCGCACTGTCCACTGTACAAAGCGTACTACAAAGACAGCTACTTTCCTAGGCAGCACCCTAATTGTCACAACTGACTGATTTGAAATGCTTTTCACAAGCAACAATTCATTCAATGGTCACTCACTCACATCACACAAAAGGCTTGGCAAGTATACAGTTAATTCCAATTCTATTATAGGCATTAGCATGTTGCTAAGCAAATAACTCACTGTTCTAATTACTTAGTTTTTTAAAGGATTGTGAGTATGAAACTGTGTGACCGATGAAGTATGAAATTTTATTTTGTGAGAAAAAAAAAAATATATTTTTCTAGCGTGTGTGTGTGTATATACTATATATACAGTGTAATGTCCCTTTAAGTCAAAAACTATGCATCAATTAATTAATTATTTCTCTTTCTCTCCTCTAAATTAACCGTTACTTCACCGGTTCCCTTCGAAATTAACTGTTACTTTTAAATTAAAAATGAATGTCAAATACACAGTACATTTTATTTTAATATAATATTGTAATTTAAATACAAAAATCTTGTCATTTATTCTTGGTCCAATAAATCCAGCCTTTGTGAGTATAAAATAAATAAATAAATAATAAACATTTTACTTTAATTCTAATAACTGTCTTGTCACACTGTTTCATGCTGTAATGTTCAACAACTAAAGACAAATATTTATACTTTTTCAAAATCACTTTCTAGCTAACTGTATAGCTTGTTCTGCTCTAGCATTTACTATGGTTGCACTGCTTGTATTGCTTTTTTTCTTTTGAATAATTTGCCTCTGCTTATATTATTCTGATTTGTAAGTCACTTTGGATGAAAGTGTCTGCTAAAATTAATCAATTTAGAATTGGAATGTTGGAGGTGAATATCTGGGGTATTTTTGCCTGCTGAGAGATGGATACAAAATGCATGCAAGAGTGACAAAGAAACTCGAAGGAATGCAAAAATACAAGCAAGATGTTGAAGAAATAAACTGAATGCGACTTCTGACTTGGGATTTTAAAAAACATCACAAGTATATTCTGTTGCATGTCAGTGTTCTTCATTTAATGCAGGTCATTTCTTTTGCACTGTACAGTACCTGCTTGGCACAATGTTCTCCCGGTGGATTCCCTCTATGTTCCTGAAAGAAACTTCATCAAGCAGCTGTGACACTTGTTCCCTGCGAGGTTGCCTGGGCGATTGTGTTTAAAATGCATTGCAAACGGTGTTAGATAGAAGGCAGAAAATCTTTAATCACTGCTTAATTAACAAATCATCTTGTAGCTTCATTTCCTGAGCAGTAATTAAACTGTTCCAAGACGTTTCGTTACAGAGCTTAACATGTTCGCCGGAGATCAAGGTAGAGCCTTTAATGTTATCTCGCTGCCTTCCCAAACTCACTACACTGGAAAGGAACTGTTGATATTGCCCTTTGTTATCCTTATGGTAATGCTCAATGAGTATGCTAAGGAGCTTCTCAAGACCTGACAATACAAATAGTGAAGCACTTTTAGTGGGAGAGCGAGGAGGACAGCTTCCATTGCAGGAAAATAGGTCAGAATGACCTCATGTGCTGTAAGTAGGGCAGCGTGGCCCTCTCCTCTCGCCCGGGTGTGCAGAGGCAAGCAAGAAGCTGCGATCCTTTTGGCCATGTTTACTGCCTGCCTTTGAAGTGAACCACGTCTTAACTGGCTTAAACACACCGTGGCGAGAGAATTTGATCTTTAGATTAACCCATCCGGATGGACCAGTGTGTGTTTGAGGACCATGGTGAAGGCCGTTCCGCCGCGTTAGACGGTCGCTGAGAGAGTCTGAAGTATCAAGTGACTTATGAAGTTTAGACAAAATGTTTGGTTTATATGATTTCTTTATTGTTTTTTTAGGGGAGGAAAACGGCAACAGAGAAAATAGGAGAGACAGAGATGGAAACAGAAAGTGAGAAGACCAGACACCCCCCTCTGGAGCAAGAGGAATGGGACGGTCCAAGTAAGTGCATCGTCTGATTACGTTAAAGTGCACGTGTTTGTGTTACATAATCATGAATTTTGACTATATGTCTCATAATTGTGACTTTATATGTCCAATTCTCACTTAACATTCATTAACTGTACTTCAATACTGTCTTATTATTCCCTTTTGTATCGAAGCCTTTTTCAGATTGACAATGAGGGACAAGAAAGACAAATTTTTTGACATTGTCAACAGCAACTTTTAAACCAAAAGACATGGGCTTCTAGTTCAAATCAGTTGACTTTGAGGTCATCTGTTAGTGTACTCCCAAACATTGACAAAGTTAAGTTTTTAACCACTGATATTTTAATATTTTTAAAGTACTACAGTATTAGTAAATGTATTTTTGTATTTTCAGTATTTTTCATACTTGTACAGTTTTTATTTGTAATTTCTAAGCTAGATTCTTTTTTATTTACTAGTTAGTAATCTATTGACTATGTTAAAAAGAACAAACACTTTGATATCATGTCACAATTGTGAAAATGCTTGAACAAGAATTTAAGTCAAAAGTACACTTAAAAATAAACGTTCCAAATGAGGTGTTTTCCATAGAGGAACAATGTTGGGTTCTCCCCAAAAACCTTTTGTGAACCTTCATTTTAAAGAGTGTAGGTTCTAAAAATAAGTTGTTTATTAAACATTTAAGTATTTCTGCGAAAAGTCACAAGTATGAGAAATAAAGAACACTTGTAGCTTTCATTTTTGAGTGATGGGCTTGGGCGCGTCATCGTGGATTGGTGACCATCTCCTAGAGTCTTTCTACACCCCAAAAGCTTTCTGATTTTATATGCTGTAGAACAGAAATATCAGAGAGGAAAACCAGTGTGTAGTGCCCCTCTGATATCATACTCAGTCCTGACGGTCCAATCCAGCACGCGACCATTCCTGGCCCTCCTTTTAACCATTTAGCCCATTAGCTAGCGGCCAGTAATCACTTGTAAGCGGCTCATTATGACACGTTTTAAATGAATCCATCTGGGATCAGGGGATTTCAGACGCTCAATAGCAGGACATCTAAAGATATCCTTGACAAGGCCACCCGACAGAGGTAAAACTCTCGACTGCTTCTGAAGACTTAAAGAGCTCTTGAATTACGGAGAGCCTATTTTTCGAACTTTTTTTGAATTGTGATGTGGGGATCTGCTTTTGATCACGGTCTCATTGTATTAGCATACAAAGCAGGGACCGTGTTACTAAGGAAAGAAGGCAACATGGTGCACAGTACCATTTACTAAGCTTTTTGTGCTTGCTTTTTAGCATGCTATCTACTTCCATGGTTGTTAGTGCACAATGCATGATATATTTTATGAAATGAGGAGATTTCTAATGTAACTGAATGACAGACCTGTGTTTCAGATGTTAGACTGAATGTCTGAGCTTTATATACACACACACACACACACACACACCATTCAGTAGTTTTCTTGAAATATATCACTTAAGTCATATATGCACTATATGCTTTCATTATATGGAAAAAAGCAGCATGGATATTCCGCAGATGTTCTCCTTTTATCTTCTACAGAAGGAAGTAAGTCATACAGATTTGGAATGACATGAGGGTGAGAAAATGATGACAGAATTTTCTAGTTATGGATAATCCATCCCTTCAGGCTTCAGCAGAAAGCACACAACAGACATAAAAACAGATATCTTTTATTTTCCAAGAATCTCGCCTTACCATGTAGATTTTCCCTCGCCGTCTCTCAAAAAAAAAAAAAAAAAACAGTTTTATCTGTCTTTTTGCACTTCTTTAAAGTCACTTCATCAAAGTGATGGATAATACATCCAACAAGATAGCAACGGCAGCAATTGCTGTTCAACCCTAGCATCACATCGCAGAATACACAAAATATGATTCCTCTTTTAATGGATATGACCTCCAGAATTTATTGCAGGTACGTACATTTATAAGAAAGTGGATTTTGGCAAGTTAGCACCGTTGAGCCCCCTGGGGTGTGTATTTTATACGGACAGCAAATCAGAGTTATCAGCACCTATCAGATAATGCATTTATCATTAAACTTCACATTTGCATTTCAGTCTGGAAAGGAAATGAGAATTGGCAGCGTAAGATAAGAGCGGTAGGGATGACGGTAATAAACGGTCCCTGTGATCAGGCAGGGGGTCAGAAACATAACGATGAGGGCAAGCACATACAAAAAGAGGCATCATAGACCAGTTAAAGCTTTCCAGAAAAAAATGCAGAGCTTTAAACTCCTGTTTAAAAACACGTGGGGCTAATCAGCCCAAAGTCTCTCTGATCATCGATCCTGTAATGCTGAGAGAGAGAGAGAGAATTCCCTCCGTGTTTGTTTTGAATGAATGATTTTTGTCGCTCATCTGTAAAATTATCACACACAAAAAAACATGTTCGATTACAACACTAGAATTGTACATTTTCTAATGGAAATGTGAGTGGTGCTTGAGGTCTCCAGATATGGTTTGAGTGTAAGTCTAAGGGGTTCTTTTCACCTGTTTTGTCACCTGCTTAGTTGAAAATTGTAAAACTTATCTTTTAGAAAAAGAAACATACAAAAAGCTGCATGATTTCTGGTTTCAGGTTTGGAGCATAAATGGAGCAGGGCGTGTGACTTGTTGAAGTTCAATATTTTGTGTCAGAGGTTTGTTATTAAATGCTAAGTGTATGCACGGTTGCCTTAGCAAACTCTGCTACCTAGTCTGAAATCAGTCGATAAGTTGGTGTTATAGTTTCAGTTTGTTCTATCAGACATTTTTAAATGCCATTCCTAGCATATTTCAGCTAATTTTTTATTTTTATTTTTATTTTTTAATTCTACATTTGTTTATTTTTACTTTTGTCAACTCTCACTTATGAAAGTTTTTCTTTAAAAGCATTGATTATTTAATAACAGTTTAATACTATAACATTTTATAAATAATTAGTATAAATAAATTAAAATAACTTATTCTCTGTAGAGTATATATACACTCTCTGGCCACTTTATTAGGTACACCTGTTTAATTGCTTGGTAACACAAATTGCTAATCAGCCAATCACATGACAGCACATCGATGCATTTAGGCATCTAGATGTGGTGAAGACGACTTACTGAAGTTCAAACCGAGCATCAGAATGGGGAAGAAAGGGGATTTAAGTGACTTTGAACTTGGAATGGTCAGTGGTCTGAGTATTTCAATAACTGCTGATCTGCTGGGATTTTCACACACAGCCATTTCTAGGGTTTACAGAGAATGGTCCAAAAAAGAGAAAAAATCCAGTGAGGGGCACAAAATGAAGTTCTTTTCAGAATATCCAATTTATAAAAGTAGATGGTGACTTATACTGTTAATCTGAATCCTGACAGTATAAAATAGTTTTAAAAAAAGAACAATAATCACCGTAAAAGAACCATGAAAGTATTCCATATGAATCGTGTGCTATATTCCTGGTCTTCTGAAGTCATACTATAGCTTTGTATGAGGATCAGACTGACATTTAAGACGTTATTTGCTGAAAATCTTGCCTCCAGCTCTCAAATTTTATTCAAGCGACATGAGGGTGCGTAGATACTGACAGAGTTTTCATTTTTGCATGAACTATCCCTTATAATCTAGTTTGTCAGATTCATCTCAATGCTGAATTCCATATTTACCTCCTGCCATGATTCTCTGATAGCGCCGACGGTTGCTAATGCTGCTGATAATCTTGTTACATTACACAGATACAATCTTTTCTACATGCCCCATTCGCTCCTCACAGAGACATTACTGTCAAACTCCGGCAGGAGTGTGGATTTCTGGCAAAATAGAATGCAAATGAGAAAATCTCCCAACAGGAAACATCCCTCTCAGAATACAGGATATGACATCGCTCACGCAGCTGCCTCACTGTCTCTCGAGGAACTGTACAGTGGACATTAATCTCTGCACATTATAACCGCATTCACTTTCACGTCATGTCTCCTTCTGAAAGGCCATTTCCCTCTTTCATTCCTCCCATTGTGTTGGAAAAATCAGATGGGCATGTTATAATTTAAATAAAGATGGGAATCACACCATCAAATATGAACATCTCAAATGGCATGACTTCCTGTTCACAGCGATTAAAAGCAAATTTATTTAGTTTAAGAGACTACCTTGTTATCACTTTATTTATAAATTTTTTTGGACTACTTTTTTAATGTTCAAATCTGGACTCTTTGTTATTTCCCGGCTTAAGTTAAAATGCATGATTACGATCGGAAACAGTTAATTCTTAATTTTTCGGTGCGAACAAGATATTTAATAGAGAATACATCGAAAGAAGGACAGTAGCTTAATGAAGAGGCTCGCACAGGTTTCCTCCTGCTTTAAGAATCTTTATCAACCAATTCCAAGATGAGCTTTAGGTGAAAAAATGGCAGAAGTTCACAAGATTCAATGTTAAGGGGGTCAAAAATCATTATATTATTCACTATTTAGAATTTTTGGTCACACTTTATTTTAGGGTCCAATTTTCACTATTAACTAACTATTAACTATATATATAGATATCTATATATATAGATATATATACAATTTAACCCTTATAAGTGCTTCAGTTCCACAAAAGTTCACTTAAAGTTTCTTTAGTCTGTAAGCTTGTTCTGTGAAGGCAGGAGACCGTCCCTGAGATTAAAGGAACATCCACTCTCAGCTCATAAAGGCGATGTTCTGTTATCTGCTCCTCTATCTCTTTCATTCTCTCTCGTCATGGGCTTCTATATATTAGTGGTAATAGCCTGTTTTGTTAATTATCATGGATGTCTTTGATACATATCTTGACACGCTCCTTGAGGCATAAAGAAAGTGCATGTGCAGCAACAGAAAGGGAAGGAAGCTTTTAAGCATTAATGAACTTCTTTTTTTTGCACTTATCACTATGTCTGCCCTTAAATAGAAGCCTTTAACTTTCGATTATATTTTGAGTTATATTGAGGAAAACAACATTTTGGTCTCTCTTGTATTAAAGTTTATATATATTATAATACTGCTGATATTTTTTTTATATGTAATATTAAAAAAAGTGTATGTTTATTTATCATATATTCATTTTAATTTTATTATGTGTGTGTGTGTGTACCTTTATTTTATATTGTGTTATTTATTTATTTTGACCTTTTTTACTATTTTATATTATATATTCTGCATGAGCGTCCAATGAGCATTGAGCAACCCTCAGCTGGATCCAATCACTTTGAGGACTGACACACCTCCTCATGGGCGGCTCTCTAAGCTCAGCAGTGCCTGTCGGGCACCGTCGTTTTTGGCTCTGTTTGCCAGCTGTACCTGGGCCACGAGCCGAACACTGGCAGGTTCTGCTGAAGAAGCCCTGAAGACAGACATGAGCAGGTATCCAGCCACCTCCACCTCACAGTCAGGAAGCATGTATAGATTCCCTTTTGTCCTCTCAGCCCACCTGTACGTGGAGCTGACACTGTCCGCCCTTGACCTGACCCCCTCACCTGCACCAAACAATAGCCGTTTCTGCTTTAATGCACATATGTCATGAATTTGTGGAGCAGATGGTCACGACAGCATGGCAGGTGCCTTAACAAATGTTTTCATTTGCTGTGCTGCTATTTATATTCAGTGCATAACACAGCACCACAAATATTAGAAAAGGCCATTGGGTGTTTTTTTCAACATGCGTCACTATTATCAACGTGTCTTTTTTTTTTATCTTCCCAGTCCAAAACAAACAGATGGCAGTTATGGGTTTAATGCTAACTGCTTTAGATTTCTGTGCAGAGAAAAGACGGATGAAGGTCTTAAAGGAATAGTTTCGCATAAAAATAAATATTCTGTCATCATTTACTTGTATTATTCCAACCCAGCATGATGGGTTATTTTTTTCCCTTGTGGAGCACAAAAGGACATGTTTATGCTTTTCAGTCTAATGAAAGTAAATGAGGCTTCAAAAATCCCCATCCAGATTTTTGTATTCAAAGTCTTTTAACTGCAAAAATGACTTCTTAGGTTTTTATTACACTTATTTTGGCAAAAAAATTTAATTCCTTTAATTTACTCCCCTTTAAACCGCTCAAAACCTGTTTGACTTACTTCTGTGGACCATACAATTGTTTTGTTTTGTTTTGTTTTGTTTTGTTTTTTTGGTTCCCATTGATTTGCATTGTATTTTTTGTCAATGTGAAAGGAAACTAAAATTAATTGCTGGGTGAATTAACCCTTTAATCGTACCAGTGATTCAGCTTTCAGTAATACATATTGCAAGAGTTTGCTCCTATAACACATAGAATTCAGTCTGTGTATGTTAACATATTTATCAATGACCTAGAATTCAGGAATTAAACATTCAAATAGCTGCAATCGGCACTCCATTGTCAGGCTTGTTCACAGCTTTAAATGAAATGCTTTAATGCTGGGACTTCTGATAAACATCCAACCATACCCACAAAGACACGTTCTGTACAAACCAATCATCAACATCCAACGACTGACACCTCCTCGTGTCCAGCGACTTGCAAAGTTTCTCATCGTTCTCTTTGCATGTGAATCTTTTTTTTCTAATTATTCACCGAAGTCTGTTAAGTCACGGTGCAGTCCGAGGGGAAGGAGGGGGCCTAGATGCAGATTAGGCTCCTGAAGATGAGGGTCTAAAAGGGATTTAATGGTAGAATGGATTAGAGAAATCCTTGTAACAATGTTAAATAATTATAGTTCCAGCCGAGATCAAAGCAGCATTGATTGAACCCCTCAAGCCTTTAACACAGAGAGGAAAGAGAGAGAGAGAGAGAGTGTCTTGGAAAGCAAAGATTGGTAAACTCCTGCTCGGGCAGCAGCGGCGTTCGCACATGTGGATTGACGAGAAAAAAGATGTATCCTTTAGGAGAGCTCCGTCTGGCTTTTGTCACTGGAGCTGGAGATCCATTTGAGAGGTCTGATAACAGCGCAGACGAACTCGTGAGGAAACGTTGTCAGAGGCGCTTGCGCTGATACCTAAGCATTTTAAGACGACTTATAGACAGACCGGAATTTAATGTATGCAAAGCACCAAGTTTGAGCGGAGGCTTTCTGTCGGAGTTGTTTATTTCCCATGTAATCAAGAAATTTTGACATGCCTGGCTGCCGCTCATTTTCCGAGCGAGGGTGTCTCGTTCGCTGCTCTCAGCCATCTTACCACAGACTTTCTCTGCTAGTCTCATGCAGATAAGTGGTATTGTGCAAAATCAGATTGTCGTGACAATATGGCACAGTAGACTTTGGTACTGAATGAGCCGGGTTGTGTAGACGAGGTGGGTCAAAGAATCAATGGATTTAAAAGGTCTAAACAGGGTGCATGTGATTTCTGGTGACTAATACAACAACCCAGTGCATGAATACCCATTTGTGAGCGGCCTCAGTTTTGTGTTTACTTGGGAGGGAGGAGCTAAGATTTTGTACTTAACTGCAACACACACAGTGGCTGATTATTGTGCCGATGAAATACACAAGCAGAGATTAGCTCCAACTCTTCCCTTGAAGTCTTTTAGTGTCCAGATGCAAATTTCTCTACTGATCCGAGATGTTAAGAGGTTTAAGAGCAATGACTTCATGCTTGTTAGCAATGGAATCAATCGGAAAATGAACTATAGTTCTGTAGTGAACAAGCTAGAATAATGCTGCACTCTGTTGCACTCACTGTTCAGATATGAATGTAGGTTGCTAGGAATCAGTCTGTTTTGTGTTTTTGTTTTCAGCATATCTTTTAGCTGGATTATCAGTGCCATAGACATGTTTCTAGAAAAAATATATCATTTTCATTATGTCACTTTTTTTTACATGTGCAGTCAGAATTCACCAAAGGCTGGGCGGACCTGTTGACAGCTACATGGAATATGGGCGGAATACAAGCAAGAGAGGGAGGGCAAACAGAGGGTGTGCTGTGAGAGGCATCTTTATCAAAGCAAACACCCCTCTTTTTTGGAGGAGGAGCAGAAATACCAAACACACACTCTGTATTCTTCCACAAACCCCAAAATACCTTCATTTACCAATCCAGTCAGGCCATTCATGGAAATCCTTATGATATCATCTCAGCAAACACAACAACAACAAATTATTCTTTTAATAATAATTATTAATATTCTTATGTGCATCATTGTATTGTTTTTATTATATAAAAGTCTACATGAAACTTTCTTGTATGTGTGTGTGTGTGTTTTGAAGTATTCAATTATGCAGTTTTCATTGGCATATTAATCATCTTTTCAACAAACAAGTCAGCGTTAATTAAAGCAAAGCATGGATAAAGATGTGTGGCTGGATCATCACTCTGTTTATCACCGCACACAGAGCCAGAGTCAAATAAATTCAGCCTGTGACAAGAATTTCAATGTCTGTCCTCTTTTTCATATTTGGAGAGAGGGAGAGAATGAGGAGTTGAGGAATGAGTTTGTTGTCACGGAAGCTCATCTTTTGTAAAGCTTCTTGACTAGAGATGAATTGATTTGTGGTTGGACAGAGTCATCTGATTTTGTAGAGTTCAGCACAGAGGTAAAGTCTTGCTCAGACTGCATTGCTCTTTCATAGCTCAGGAGATTTAAAGGTGTTCTCATGTGTCAATGCTTCTATCAGAACGAGGTTCATCCCTACAGATGCCCTATTTTGTGAGATTTTTCTAGTTTGGTAATTTAGTAATCAGCAGCAGGATATGATGTCATGCTCTAAAAAAAAAAATATATATATATATATATATATATATATATATATGTATGTGTGTGTGTGTGTGTGTACAGTATATGTAACATTTTACAGATTCCTACATCTAAAATCTCTCTGTCTTCTCTCTCTCTCTCTCTCTATACATAATCAAATTTCTAAGTAAGTTAGATATATAATACTATAGTGTATATATATATATATATATATATATATATATATATATATATATATATATATATATATATATATATATATATATATATATATATATAAATATATATAAATTTTACTATTTATTACTAATAAGTATAAAAATTAATATCTTTTATATTTTTTGGGGAAGTCGTGGCCTAATGGTTAGAGACTCCCAATCGAAGGGTTGTGGGTTCTAGTCTCGGGCCGGACGGAATTGTGGGTGGGGGGAGTGCACCTTCAATACCACGACTTAGGTGCCCTTGAGCAAGGCATCGAACCCCCAACTGCTCCCCGGGCGCCGCAGCATAAATGGCTGCCCACTGCTCCAGGTGTGTGCTCACAGTGTGTGTGTGTTCACTGCTCTGGGTGTGTGCATTTCGGATGGGTTAAATGCAGAGCACAAATTCTGAGTATGGGTCACCATACTTGGCTGAATGTCACTTCACTATATTTTAAATCTATATTTTATATTTATAAAATTAATATTGGTTATTAATGATTAAAATACTCTTAAACGCATAAATGAACTTGTCATGACTTCATATTCACAGCTCATGATTGGCTCAAAACAGCCTGCCAGCAGAATGGTGCATGTCCACAGGGTCTTGTGCCAGCCGCTCAGCTACCATTGAAATGAATGGAAATGCTACGGATAGATTCCTCCAGGTAATACAGAGCCGGAGGTTCAGACAGACAGAGCTGTACCGGGGGTTCAGGCGTGTGTGGGCCGGCAGCTCTCGTCCTCTCTGACTTTATCAGCTCGCACACTTGTGGGCGAGACAAGGGCGAGTCTCACCCTCTATACCTTAAACACAAGATCTCTGTGGTTTGAAGCACTCGGCTGCTCCTCTTTCCTCCGGCGTTGCTCTCTGCCGATCTGAAAAGCAAACAGACCTACACTGGTGCTGGTAAAATCACACACACAAACACAAACACTTTTTTTTTTTTTGCTGTCCAGGAAGACAGACAGAGGGAGAGAGAGGGAGAAAAAATAGAAATAGAAGCAGAGAAAGATGGAGAGAGAGAAACCAGAGTCAAAACCCGCCACATAACAATGCCAGGGAAAAATCAGAACATTTTCCAGCGAAAGATGGGCCATTTCCAAATCCTCGTGCCCTATCAGACAAATTAAAGTAAATCAAGCATGAAATGAAGCAGGAGAGCCCGGAGATAAGACTCCTTTAAGTCCTTTCCAGATTAGGATAGGGGAAGAGAGGTGCATCTGCTCTCTGCCAGCCGAGGAGGCTAGCTTCTCATTTCACAATAGCAGCCTGTGTATAGGATTACTTTCCCCCGTCACACACACACACACACACACGCTCAGTCCGAACGTGTCCTTAATGCGTCGGCTCACTAACTTGTTTTACAGGTTTTGACAAGCGATCTATAAATGTACAGCAGCTATCATAGAATCATAGAATTGTGTGTGAAAATGTGCTATGTGATGCTTTAACCTATAGTCACTTTTTCTAATAGTGTTCTTGTAGCTCAACTGGTAGAATACAGTGAAAGCAATGTGAAGTCATGGGCTCGATTCCCAGGGAACATGCATGTTGGTAATGTATTCCTTAAAGCATTAAATAATAATAGATTGTTGACAGGAAGTACTTTTAGGAAGTTGACATGCAGTGTGATGTGATATTGTCAATCTTTAAAGTATTTTAAACAGGATTTTGATCATTCTTATATAATTATACATGCAGTTTAATGGCCTCAAAGGAACTGAGAAATACATGGAATGGTTGCTCTTTAAAAAAAAAATATTTTCACTGCAGGGTTATAACCAAAACGTTTAAAAATGTTTATTACCTGAATAAAATCATGTTATTGGAAATAAAATATAAAAAAAATAGTGTAAAACACAATGACAAAAACACTAAAATCAAAGGGAGATCAAATAAAAATATATAAAGTGAAATCATGCAAAAAATCAAAATATTGACAAAATCTACATTGGTATATCAATGATACTTAAATCACAGGTATGCAAAAATGCTCATGCTGTACATGTAAGTGACACCAGGGCTAGTAGTCACAATGTCATTAACTATAAGGTTTTGAGACAAAAGTCACATTTCTTTAACCTGTTAAATGTCACCCCGTCCTGTATACGGGACACCTACGTTGACTATACTATATTACAATCAAATCTAATCTAATCTTGACAAACTATATATCGTTGGAAAAGTCTAAGACTCCCAAATATATATTTTACCAATATGTTTTGTAAAAAAAATATGTAGGAAAAGTAATAGATGAATTTATGACAAGAGTGAACCCTCAGAAATCTACATTACAAAAGGAGCTTTGACCTTTGTTTAAAAAAAAATACATCCTCGTTGCCTTTTTCTCTATCACATTTTAGAAATCATCAGAAGTTATATATCACTTGAAAACACAAAATCTCAAAATTCATCCTTCAAAACCCATTTTAAAATCAGACATTGCATTACCATGTAAATGGTACATCAAAATCATGTTACGAATTTATGTTTGTATCATGCACATTCATGTCTATCTTCAAAAACGTGAGTGACAGTTAACAGGTTAAATAATGTATTCTTGCTATATAATTTTAGCACCAACATGTAAACGTTAGTAGATTGCAGTATCAAATTATTCAAACAAGCCTTCCTGTAGCTCAGTAGAACAAAGTGATACCAACGCATAGGTCATAGGTTTGATTCCCAAGGAAAGAAGCATAACAAATATGAAATAAAATGTTTTAAATACACATATTTTGGTTTCAGACACATGACTGATCTTTCTTCTATTGGCTTTTCCATCATCAAGGGTTTGGTAGTTATTAAGCAGCGTGGCCGTGCCCTTCTACGCCCCGGTGTCAGGTTTAGGCCTTCTATCACCCTCTATCTCCAGCCATTTAAAAACTCCTCCTGAAAATGACTGATTTAACCTGCTTTCACAGCGTTTATATCAAAACTGGATGAGAGAAAGAAGGGGAGAGGGGGAAAAAAACGTAATCCATCTTATCTGTTGACTGTCAAACTGCTGGAGCTAAGACCTCCTCACAAAAGACAACTGGGTCAGGCAGGCAGGAGCGGCCGGATTTGTGCTGGAGGAAAGTTTGAAATGTGGTAATTGACTGGAGGGGCGGCAGCGGATCGAGCTAATGACCCGCTCGAGCCACTGGAGAAAAACAGCACCTGTAAATGCAGCGGGAAAACAAATGTGTGGGAGATACGTGAGCTGTTGTGTGACCCAGGAGCTCGGTAGTTATTAACACACCCTCAGATAAGCGTGCGTTTATTTGTGTGCGTCCTGTGGAAGGGAAATATATCCAAACGTTCTCCTTCAGATCACTGAGAACGCAGTGAGATTCTTTCAGAGGGGCTGAATGAAAGCAGCATTCCCATAATTCAAAGTATTTGTGAGCGTTTCCAGCGATTGCAGGCACCATTAGTCAGTCCGTGCTGACAGTAGAAAGAGGAATTATATCCCACATGAGCACTGAGATTTGTAACATCTCAGACTATTAGATTTGTTAGCACCTCTACATTCAGAGAGGGCATCTTTTTCAAGTTTACATTGAATCTTTTGTGTGCTATCATTCAGAGAGACCAAAGGGAAAGAAGCTTTGGAGGTTGTTGTCAGGATGACTTTGCTCAGGTTTTGATAGAAATAAGCTGGAGGAAACAGGCCAATCAAGGTTAAACTGGTTAGTTCCTGCTGGGAGATATCTTTACTACAGCATTTGGCATCTTTTTTCTTTGGCGATTGTTGAAAAGCAGCCATTGATTCTAAGTAAATATATTTTTGACAAAAACAAAATAGATGACAGTTAGATACTACCAAGGTGTTTCTTGAAGTACTGTAATAGTAAGAATTCAGTACAGTACCATAATATTTATCAGGGTTGAAACTGTACATTTTGTCACACTTATTAGTGAAATAAGAAAAAATGGATAAGTAGTTATTACCATCCATTAAACTTTATTCTGTATATATATTTTTTTATTTTAATATTTATTTATTGGATTTTATCTTTATATATGTATGTATATATATATATATATATATATATATATATATATATATATATATATATGTATATGTATATATATATATATATATATATATATGTATATGTGTGTGTGTGTGTGTGTGTGTGTATATGTATATATATATGTATATATATATATATATATATATATATATATATAATATATATATATATATATATATATATATATATATATATATATAATTTTTTTTTTTTTTTTTTTTGCAATGAAGAATGCCATGAATCAAAGGTTTGGGGTCGGTAAGATTTTTTTTTTTATATTTTTGAAAGAAGATCACCTAGACTGCATTTATTTGATCAGTAAAAACAGTAATATGGTGAGTTATGTATTTTTTTTTTTTTTTTTACTCAGTACTCTTTATTATTTTAATTTATTTTAAATATAATTTATTCCTGTTTTGGCAAAGCTTGAATTTTCATTCATCATCATTGATTGTCACATGATCCTTCAGAAATCATTCTAATATACTGATTTGCTGCTTAATGTTTTTGTGGAAAAATTTTTTTTTTAAGATATCTTTGAAACAGAAAAATTTTATAGTGTTTTAAATGTCTTTACTGTCACTTTTGATAAAGTTAATGCATTCTTGCGGAATAAAAGTAAGAGTTGTTTTTGAGCGGTAGTATATTTCAAGTTGAATCATATTACCTTTTGATTCCGTCACTGCACCATTATAAATGCACAGTAAATTATTATAAGTGTAAGACAGACAGTTTTTTCTTGCATAAATAATACATGTTCTTACTCCAAAATTCCAGTATTTTGTAGCAAGAGGTAAGTTTATTAAGAGAGAGAGAGTGCATATGTGAGAGAGAGAGAGAGAGAGAGAGAGAGAGAGAGAGAGAGAGAGAGAGACTGAGCGCAAGGTAAAAAAGGTCCTCGTGTGTTTTAAAACAAGTGTCTGCCGAGGAGATAATAGTAAAGCCGTGGGATAAAAATGATGCATTTGCTTCTCTTCGAGCTGATAATGGAGGTTTGGAGGGGGGTGGAGAAAAGTTCATCGCTCCCTTATCGAAGCGCTTTGACATTTCTCCTTCAGCTGTAAAATTTCAGATCACATATCTCCTTCAGAGCTCCTGCACCTTTTGTGGAGTGATCCAGAGCTCTCTATTTCTCTCCATGTGCTCCTCACAGTATGTTCATTTGCTTCATAATCGTCTGTAGATCTTGATAAGTGACTCCTGTATTGTCACATGTGGCTGATGGGCATTTGTACCTGTTAAAGGAGTCATGAACCGCCTTTTTATTATTTTGTACAGCTCTTTGAAGTCCACTTATAATGTTAGCAAAAATTTTACTTTGAAAACTTTGTAATTTAGAAATAGTAGGCTATTTTCTGTCCTGTTTTGGCCCCCTCATCAGAATGCTCTGTTTGAATAGGCATGGTGGATTTAAAGGGGTTTAAAGACTATCTTTAAAGGGGTCATATGATGCTGCTAAAAAGAACATTATTTGGTGTATTTGGTGAAATGAAATGTGTTTATGCAGTTTGAGGTTCAAAAAACACATTATTTTCCACATACTGTACATAATTGTTTCTCCTCTATGCCCCACCTTCTGAAACATATCGATTTTTACAAAGCTCATCGGTCTGAATAGCGAGGTGTGCTCTGATTGGCCAGTTATCCCGTACATTCTGATTGGCTGAATACCTCAAGGGTGTGACAGAAATGTTACGCCCCATAACATATTGTGATTCCCTGTCTAGTCGGATCGACAAGACATAAACAACCCATTATAAACATGAAATAAACATGATTTCTAGTCGTGTCCTCTTTTGGAAGGCCACACAATGTAGTTTCGCTTTCTCAACGAAACAGCGGCACACACAGTACAACGAGAATTAAAGGTACGCCTTCCTTCTTTGTGCGAACATCTGGGCGGCGTTATGCAAATCTTCCCCCATACTGACGTAGATGTGTAGGGGGATTGTTAGAACGAGCCGTTTTAGGGGGGTGTGGACGAGTCTGAACTTTTATAAAGAATTTGAGACTTTAGTCTTTGCAACTTTACAGATCTTCTTTATGCACCAAGAGCTTGTAACACTCCAAAGAGAAAGAAATTTTTTTAATTGCATCATATGACCCCTTAAAGACAGTTAATGTTTTAGCTAACTATACTATGGCACTTGTATAATGTTGTTGTTCTCTTGTTGGTCAGATTGCTTCTATTGTTCTCATTTGTAATCCGCTTTGGATAAAAGCGTCTGCTAAATGATTAAATGTAAATGTAACTAGTGACTTTATGGGTGCAAGACACAGTTTGGGTTGTGTAAGATGAAAAATCTGCCAACAATATTAGAAAAATGACATAATTTGCAACTAGTTCTTGAAAATCATTTTTAACATCTTTTAGCAAATGTAGTTGTTTGGTTGGTCTGTGTTTGGAGAAAGAATGTCAACTTTTGTCACCTTCTTTCCAAAAGGTAGTTTCTTTCTCTTCCTGTGTTTTGACATTGTAATTGTTGTCTTTGTTGATTCCTGAAAACTACAATTTTTGTCTGTATTTTAGAGGTGGGAAATGTGACCCCCTCCATCCCCCATCATCCCTCCGTCACGGGGGGAAACAAACAGTTGCCGCGTGCAGCATCTTTTTGGGGCTATCAAAGGAAGATCTGTGCACACAAAAGGAACATTCATGGTTCTGCCAGGGATCTGTGGTGAGGGGGAGCAGACCCCGGAGAAGAACGACAGATGATCTTATCTAGGGAGGAGTGGAGGGATGGGGGGATGGAGTTCTCTTCACTCATGTCAACAGCTCCTCTGTGCCAAGATAGTGGCATTTCAGCGCTGGTTGATGAGAGAGCTTTTGGGAGCTCTGCTTGAGTACGCTTCATTACCACTACTAAACTAATCTAGCCGTTTCTGTTTCATTGATACTCAACTGATGGCTTGTAACCCAAAAACATGCCTCAGTTTGTGCTGATATTGGCTGCACAGGGAAAAACAATACTAAATGCAAGTAGTAAAATGCAACTACGTTTAAACTAAGGTAGATAAGGTAAGCACAGATTCAATTGAGCTGGGTTGATGGTCTTAGCTGGTTTAAACAGGTCTAGCTGGTCTCCCAGAATGGTTTAGCTGGTTGACCAGCTGGTTTCTAATCCTGACCTGCTGACAAAAAAAACCCTCTGAAACCAGAAAATAGACCAACCTAAAAAGACCAAGACCAGCAAACCAGCTTAGGTTATAATTATGCTTGAATATTTTTTTTACTTTCCTGCCAATTTGAACATTCCTGCTAGGTGGAACAACAATTTTGTTGACTTGTTTTTTTTCTTATTTTTTATATGTATATCAATTTTGGAAGTAATTTTGGACTGACACTTGATGTCCAAAAACTGAATAACAATAAAATAAAATATAAACCCGTTTGTGAAATATAAAATCTATTCCATGAACTTATTTGTAATCATTTTCATTAGCTCTACAATATCCCTCACTTTGTATATCAGGCTCTAAAATCTAAATTTGCTCATAATTTTTTAGTGTTAGTTTGACTCATGGCAAATCTAGATAAAAAGTACAGTAATGAAGTGCCAGAGCCAGCCTTCATCAGCATGCATGCCAGATCCAAGCGGATAATCTGCGAGTGTACATCTTTATCTCGTAATCTATGGCGAGTCATTTTCTAAATGCTTGTGGCAAATATGGCGGTGGTGGCAGCCTGGCTCATTGCGCACACAGAGCCGTATGCCTTCGTCTTGCCTCTCGGGCTCATGTCGTATCGGTAACAGCTGGGACGAGCCAGCTGGGACGTGAGGTTTCGAGACGTGGCTTGGAATGCTCTGCGGACGACTGGCACGCTCGTACTTACCAGCATTTGGACTTCAGATGTCCTCTTGCTGCACGCCTTCCTCATTCACCCCAGCTTGGGATGCACAGAAGACTTCAGCGAAAGTGTCAAGCCGGGCTAAAGAGAAACTTGTGCGATCATGGCGAAAGGCCACGAGGTCTTATCAGAGTAGAAACAGAGCACATCAAGCGGTGGTGGGCTACCATAGATTTAGCCTGCCTGTGATGTGGACCAGCTGCGCTCCAGCCCTTAATTATTTCTCTTTAATGAGGTTCCCCACCTTCCAACAGGCTGGCAGGAACACGACAGGCTTCAGAGAGACCCCCCCGCCTCCCAAATTCTCCCAATATCTCCGCTGAGCTCCATAACGTGCAATGAAGGCATTAGTTCAAATAATTCTTCTAGCATGCAGTATATAAGTAGGGTTTCACATGCAGTATATCACATGCAAGTACTCTGGAAGTACCATGGTATTTTGATATTTATCATAGGATTGAATAATTACATTATTATTTATTTATGGTCTTTACTAGCAGTTTTTGGATGTGCAAAATATCAATACTGTATCGGGATCTGTCAGTATTGGATATTTCAATGTGCATGCAAAAAAAATTCTGTTGTTGTGTCATCATCTAATGATCACTTATTATATATTTTTTTTATATGTATTCAATTTAATTATCAACTAGAATCTTCAGATAATTCTATAATGAATATAGATTTTTCATACTATACATTATAATGTGACTACTAAACTGAATTAGTTAATTTAAGCAAAATAATATACATTTTAGTTTTTGTCATTTATTGCTAGTAACCATAACATGGAAAGAAATATTGGCCATTGAATTATTGGCCATAATTTTAATATGGTGCTGGTGCATCCCTAAAAGCAGCACATGTTGGTTGTTTTATTTCCTGTCAAACATCATACTACAGTAGTACAAACCATAATACTGTATTACCATAATACAATTTCTAAATGTTTTGGCAATATGTGGTACTTCTGGTAACACGGTACAATAAAGTAAACTTAGGTCCACAACATCAACTCCATTCAAAATGTGAAACATACACTCTTCTTGTTCGGCCTTCAGTAGGCAAATGCAGGAAAAAAAATTTCCAGAACAGAACGAATTGCATCCCGTGTCTCCAAATCCGCGATCGTTTTCGATTTCCAGAACCTAAACTACAATCTTAAATTCAGCGAATACGCTTAGCTTAGCGTCTACGTCATGGCTCTCAGCCCGCCCTCTGTTTGTTGTTTGGACGCCTGTTGTGGAGCCAGAGGAAAAAAGTGAGGTTTCCATAGTAACACTTTACACAAAGCAGCACTGCACTCAAAAACTCTGCTTTATCAGGCACAGTGAATTGAAAATGAGAATCGGACCAATCACCACAGATTAGTGTCACGCAATGACGCAAAGGAGGGGTTTGAAAAAAATGAGTTGTTAAGCAAATAATTTAGGATTTAGTTTTTGATCAAGTAAAATAAAAATAAATGTATTTTATAAGACAATGAAAGTGTTTTTTGACCTTGCATGCATGTCAGCTTGTTGTTTGGGATTCCCAAAACCAACATTTGGAACTTTCATTACCCATAACAGAGGCACGTGAAAATAAATTTTCATAGAATAATATTTTTGGTTCCATAAATAACTTTTACAGTACTTTAAAGAACCTAAGAACCTTTTTTAGCACATTGGAAGGTTCCATTAATGTTGAAGCAACGGAACCCCTCAAAAACAAATAAAGAATTACTTTTAGGAATGTATGAAGAACATTTTGTGCAATGTAAAGATTCCATGGATGTTAAAGGTTCACCATGCAACCACCAATGCCAATTAAGAACATTTATTCTTAAAAATGTGGAGTATGCCATACATATTCATTTTAAAACCATATTCTGTCAGTAATTATCTCATTTGTGTATTTATTTGGATTTTAGAAAAAACTTCTGAGCTTTGCAAACAATTCACGTAAATATTTTCAATGTGGTACAGATTCTTAGTCCACGCCTCACTGTAAAGAGCTCTGCTGTTGTTATAAGTGCTGTGACACAGCCGAACAGGACACTGGTGGGATGATAAAGCAGATAGCACTCAAGCTCTGAGGGATGAATCTCCCTCAGTCACAGGTCAGCCCCAAAAAGCTCTCAACATCGCCATGAAAACCTGCCGGAAGCCTGCTCTTGAGATCCTCCTGACAAGAGCCCCCTAGCCCTCGAGAAACGAGAGTCATGACCAGGCAGTCTATTATAATAACTGTTTGATTAATCACTGTCCTAAAAAAGCACACAAAATCTAACTGATTAGATAGCAGCTCACAGGGAACTCGCGGGGCTAGCCGTGCTATCCCGTGACACGGTTAATTAACTCCGAGCTCAGTGCTACTAACAAGAGGCCTCGGCCCCCTTCATGGAAAAACAGAAATAGAGCCCAAGCCGCCAGCCGGTAAGCCTGTAACATCTCAGCGAGGTTTTATCAGAGAGCGAAAGACGCTCTTTCAAGAGGAGTTAGCATCCCAGAGGTTTGATACGCTGCATCTGATCGCCATCAGCTCTGAGAACAGGTGCTGGAGTCTGTAGCAAATATTGCAGTCACTCGATAGAGGAGGCAGGAAAACATGCTATGATGCTCAAATTATGGTTTCTATGAAAAAGAAACCATGTGATCACACATGCAGTGAATTCTGTATTCATGAAACAAGTTAAATACCTACCGGGATGTTTCTACTCCAGACTCAGTCCACTGCTTCCGCAGGTCCCCCAAGGTCTGGAATCAGTCCTTCTCCACAATCTTCCTCAGGGTCCTGTCATCTCTTCTCGTTGTGCAGCGTTTTTTGCCACACTTTTTCCTTCCCACAGACCTCCCACTGAGGTGCCTTGATACAGCACTCTGGGAACAGCCTATTCGTTCAGAAATTTCTTTCTGTGTCTTACCCTCTCGCTTGAGGGTGTCAATGATGGCCTTCTAAACAGCAGTCAGGTCAGCAGTCTTTCCCATGATTGCGGTTTTGAGTAATGAACCAGGCTGGGAGTTTTTAAAAGCCTCAGGAATCTTTTGCAGGTGTTTAGAGTTAATTAGTTGATTCAGATGATTAGGTTAATAGCTCGTTTAGAGAACCTTTTCATGATATGCTAATTTTTTTTAGATATTTTGGGTTTTCATTAGCCTCGTAATACCAGACTCTGCTACTTCACTTTGCTTCGTAGACAGAGTCTGGAATGGCATAATAGAGAAGTGTTTTCTCTCTCGCTAGGGGGCGCTTGTCTGAAGTTTAAAATCATTGGTTACCCGTAAGCCAATACGGATTACGTTTAGTTATGACGTATGTTATGCGCCTGTACAGCCGCATCAAAGCACAGACATCATGCATCGAACTCAAATCTATGATTGAATTTCCACTGTAAACCTGTTGTTAAACACTCTTCTTGTTCTGGCTTCAGTTTGAAAAAGAGTTGAATGTTCTCCATAACAGAGCGAATTGCATCCCGTGTCTCGTGTCTCGTTTACCATTTCCGCGGTCGTTTCGGTTTTCGATTTCTCTAACCTACAATTTAAAACTCGGCACTTAGCATCTACGTCACGGCTCTCAGCCCGCCCTCTGCTCGTTGATTGGCCCGGCTGTTTTCAGACCGGTGGCAAACAGAAAGCTCTGACGCTGTATCAGACTGAGTACAGAAGCGAAATGAAATTGAGCGGAAGTAGGAAGTCTGACGTAGTCAGGCTAGGTTTTCATGAGCTGTATGCCAAAATCATCAGTATTAAAACAATAAAAGACCTGAAATATTTCAGTTGGTGTGCAATGAATCTAAAATATATGAAAGTTTAATTTTTATCATTACATTGTGGAAAATAATGAACTTTTATCACAATATGCTATTTTTTTTAGAAGGACCTGTACGATTGAGTGTTTCTGTGCCAAATACAAGTTTCAGAAAGTTATTTTTAGGGGGATCGCTCTTCATAATGTCATAAAGGGCGGAATGCTTTTTATGTGCATTTCTCCCAGAAGAGAGAGTGCACACACACACATATAAGTGACCCTGGACAACAGAACCAGTCTCAATTCACTGGGTTATATTTTTTATAAAATATAAAAATATAAAAGTAAACTTTTAATATATTATGTTTGAGAGTAATTTTTTTTTAATAGACGGGATGTATTTCTTAATGATTAGTCTCATTACAAATAATAAAGGCATACACATTTTGAGGAAATATTGTAGCAAATTTTGATGCTGTTGTTCACTCATCCTAAATATATTTACAGTCAACTTGAAGGATTTATTGTGTGACACTGACTGTCTGGCCTGTTCTGTCTCACAGGAGAGCTGGACCTGTTCAACAAAGATGGAGAGCGACGGATTCACAGCCGCCAGCAGCTTCCTGTAGGAACCACATGGGGGCCTTTCGAGGGGAAAATTGAGCTAAACACAGATGCTCAGGTACGTTATCTCAAGTTGAATGTTGATGAGAGTAAAAGGTAAAGGATGCACTTCATGCCCTACTTAAAGAAAATGACACCAAATTAAATTAAATGTTAAAACAGAAAGATCGGTCATTGCCTGAACCAGAGGCATTGGTTTGGGTGGTTTTAGAGACTGGTTTGAAACTTTTTTGGTGGGGGGGGGTATAATTTTTGGGCAATCCTTCTAGAGCATAAATTACACACCTCACCTTTAACAGATTCTCAGTGTTTGTTAATACATGAAGCTCTCAGTTTTAAAGGGTGAAGCTTATTTTCCTTGAAGTCCATAATTTGCATATTAACATAAGAGAAAGATTACTGAACATAAACGGATGTTAATTGTGTTACATATTAGATCATAACCCTTTGTAACTTGTACATTCAAGCATCAAACTGACCACAAAATGACCTCCTTTGTGCTTTGAACCTTTTCATCTGCACATTTTATGACTAAATTCTTGACTGATATTACATCTACTAGATTTGATGTTGTTCTTGATGATTCTTCCAGTTAGGCCCAAGCTGCTGTTATGATCCTTCAGCCGTTAAAGAAAGAGCGGAAAAGAGGAACGTGTTGACCTAAATGCACGGGCAGAAAGAGGAATCCTTTAGGATTTAACATTCCATTTTGAATGTGGATTAATTAAAGGTACAATTTGTAAGATATTTGCAGTAAAATATCCAAAAACCATTTTGCTAGTTTTATATATTTTGTCCAGCAGATTACTAGCAATATCTGTAATGTTTTCAACTACTTGTAAATCATGAGAAAATTCCCATTCTAAACAGTGACCGGGGGGTAGTGCAGTCGCCTTTCAATGACTTTTAGTTACCCTTTGTTACCGCCTTTACTGACGTAGAAACCACATGACAACAGTGTCATGGACAAATGCGGAAGTAGCTTCGCGACAAACTTCAACTAGAAAGAAACGCTGATCTCGCTTGTGTTTTACTCGACAGGTGAGTTGTTTTGATTCGTATCTTTACAGAAAACTTACACTCAACAAGATTATTATTATGGGGCATACACGCCAAATGCGGGGCATCGCGTCTCTAGACCCGCGTCTGATCCATAGTCTGATCGCGTCTTTGCATTGACTTTGTATGTAATCTACTCGCACAAATTGTTGAACTCGCGTTAAATCCATGATTTATCTTTCCGTCTGATTGATGGCCGTAAGCGGTTGGGTAGAAGACAACAAATCCCATCATTCCACGCTCCTCCTTAGCGTCATCAAACCACGCGATTGTTATTGTTTTGATAGTGTACCCTCTAGTGGCAGGTCCTACAACCTGTACCTTTAAGCATTAGTTCTTAAAATTGTAACGAATCTCATATTTATCCTGTTAAGAAACGTAAGTAAAAGTCTGCGAGGAGTTTGGATACTGTGATTATTTCTATGGAATGACTCAAACGCATAACTCATAACTTTATTTTTTTAATAATAAAGTGTGTGTCTGTGTGTGTGTGTGGGGGGGGGGTGTGGGGGGTGAGAGAGAAAAAGTACTCCCGCAAAAAATAATTTTCATTGCAGTGAATCCCTAATTGAAGGGTTCAATATTGGATATTAATGGAACCAATGGTGCCAATATTTTTTAAGATTGTGCATGTGAAAGAAAATGAAGAGAAATGTGTCCATCTCTTGAATATGGTGAAGTAGGAGAGGCGTTTGCGGTTCATTCTGCATCTAGAACTGAGTGATGTCGCCCTACTTGGGTGAGCAAGTGAGAGAGATCTAGGCCTCTGTGGTGCAGAGATAGGGTCACATGATGAGGGCTTATCAGTGTGGAGGGCATATCAAACATCTGATGTACGGAAAAGTCAATGGAGAACAGAGGGCTTCTTGGAGCTTATGATGCTACGCTCTGCCGTGTTTGCACATGAAACTCCTCAGATGCCCAAGTCTGCATGCCATCCATCTTCGTTCCATTCAAACGATTCACTCAAATGATTCACGACTCAGTGAGTCACTCTATCTATGATCGCAGTTATTGATTAAACACTCTGGAGCGGATCTCCAAAAGCTGTTTGAACAGTGAATCATTCCTTGCGAGACACTATTTTTATGTCAGAAATACAGTAATTGAAGAATTGAAATGATTGAAGATGTGGACAAAATTGCAAGACAGGCTGCTTCAACAGAGTTGTTCTTTGAAATGTGACGGAAGTGACTTGCAAATTGATAGAAGATATATTGTGGTGTCAGTGTCCGGTGGATACTTGAACTGCTGAGTGATAGTCTCCTGAGCTCTCTCCTCTCCTGCCGATCAATCAGGCCATTAGAGCTCAATTACCCAGCAGCCCCTACACAGGTGAGCGACGAGCCTGTCCACCACCACCAAATTAACACAAATTAATAATGGCACTCAGACATAAATGTCTGCCATCTGGGGGCCGGGCAGCCGGTGTGGGTCGAAGCTATTGAGTAGCAGGTGTCTTCATCACAGTAATTACTGGGCCTGGACTCAACTCTGACTGTGGCCTGTGGCTCAGCACCTCTCTCGCTGCCCAGTGTGCAATTTAAGTGTTAATAATTGATTTTGAAACAACCTAATAATGAACTAAAGATTTACGGGCCCCTTCCAAGATGGCAGTTAGTTAAGTATGGGTTTTAGTTCAGTGTTCATCAAATGAATGAGCATTTCTCTAATTAAAAAGGTTTGTTAAAAAAAAAAAAAAAAAAAAAAAAATATATATATATATATATATATATATATATATAAAAATTTAATTTAATTAAAAAAATGTAAATGTATGCATTTAGCATAAGTTTTTATCCAAAGCGACTTACAGCGCATTCAGGCTATCAATTTTTACCCATGTGTTCCCAGGGAAATCGAACCCCCAACCTTGCGCTTGATAGCACAATGCTTTACCAATTGAGCTACAGGAACACAATGATTGACACAATGGAACACATATATATGAATGGGTATTATAAAACAAAAACAAGATAAAAACAAAGTAAAATTTTTATTTTTTATTTTTAATATCTTTTTATTTGTGTGTAAGGCCTATTTAAAAAAAAAAACTTTCCTTTGTTAGTTAAAAATTATGCATACTGTAATGCAGTTAAATTAATTTATTTTTGTTTCAGCTCATTTTAGTTCTACAAATTGCTGCTACCTCAATTTAAATGAAATTGGAAATGCATTCTCAATTCATTTCTGAATGTTGCACAACCTTGGTAAATCTTGTGTGAAGTGTTTGTCATCATCTATTTTTTTAAATTGATAAAAAATAAAAATAAGTCGACCATTAGTTAATATGTTCAGGGATGCCCATAGGAAATAATATTCCTAAATAAAACTCTCTTTATCCCACTGGTTTCTCTTCTCGAGGCTGAATTGCCTGTTGCAAATGCTCCTCAGGTGTTTCTCTTTTGAAAAAGACCCCGGTTATCTTGCATAGACTTTCAGAAGAGATCTTAAACTGCTGAGATTCCAAGTCTGTTTTTTCAAGGAATTGTAGGAGAATCATCTGAAATAAAGACAACTCTGAGGTCTCTTGAGCTATGAAAGAGCATCCTCTGAGCAATATAGATTCCTCTGTGGAGGTTTCATGAGCCAGCACGAGCGATAAACCAGGAGTCAGACTCTTTTGGTGCATGTAGCATGTGTTTGTATATGTGTAGTGTCCACAGCTGCAGAAATGATTTGGGTGAACCAGTGTCAGTTGGGCTCCTGGATTGTTTTTATGCTGTAATTCAGTGTATCGAATGAGCATGAGGAATAATTCCAACCATCGTTCGGTTTTATCTCCTCCTCTTTGCTGTCCTCTTGCTTCTCCTATAGGTTTATTGTTTGTCCCAAACTTGAACAAGTGGCAGTGGATTTTTTTTTCATGCTGAAATTATATTTTTCTTCTTGTCATTACTTCATTAATCAAGAGCCGGGCCTTTGGAAAAATGTTTTGTTTTGGTGGCTGCAATCTATTTTGTGGGAGTGGGTGCGTGTGTTTGAAAGGGAGAGAGAGTGAATGTCTGTGTGTGTGTGTGTTGGTAATCTGTGCCTGTGGCAGGTTTCCCCTCCGAAACGCAGCGCTAAGCAGCGGTATCGCATGCCTATTGTTGTAGCCTCTGTCATAGCAAGGAGCGCCTGATGCAGGCCTGCACTGCTCTGATAAGAAAAGAGGATTCAACATGGCTGGAAAGAAGAATCAGTGGGACTTGAGAGTGGAGCGCGCACATACGCACACAGACAAACATCATACTCGTGTTGGCACATGCATAACCAATTATTTACACTTACATCTAATTATATATGCAAGTGGGGTTCATTTGCTCATAAGTGAGAGATCTCGCACAACTGTATATTTGGCACGTCATGCTCATATAGATCTTATATACTGTATATCTGAGGCCATATTTATCAGAGAGAATATCTTACTTTTTGTAATGTCGCCTGCTCGTGAGCTTTAATGGGATTTTAATTCTTTGTTGGACACACAAATTATTTTGGCAACCCAAATGTGGCTTTATCTAATAAAATAATAGGCCTGAAGTTTAGGCGGGGAACCAATTTGCGATTACATGCATCAATTACTTTGCTGGGCTTTAACAAGTCACTAGACCACTGACATCTCTGCTGCTGAAACGAAAATGGCTCTGCTTTAAGTGTCTGGTTGAAAAGTGACAGTGCATGTAAAATCAACATGCAACTACATTTTATGAAGAAAGTCTGTGTTTATTTGTGTTCACAATGAAGTCTCTGTGATGCCCGGTTCTCTATATTTGGCTCAGTGTAAATCGATGGGGTATTATTGTCCTCCAGGCAAACAATCACATTTGCTTGGAAAAATTATAATAGTATAGGACAAACTAGAGACTGAAGTTTAATAATTAGGGTCAAGGTTTTGTGTGGGTCAGTAAGATTTTTATAAAATTAGTAACTAATACTTTTATTCACCAAAGATGGATTAAGTTGATCAAAACATATTAAAGCTGCAGTTGGTGACTTTTGACGCTCTAGCGGTTAATAAACAGAACTGCTTGCGTGTTGCGGAAGGACATTGTAGCCGGAACTACTTCTCTCTGTTTATGTCTATGAAGAATCACAAAGGTATTGGGTTACTCCGCCGCGGTACCCCCGAAGCAATCTAAAATAGTCCGAATATTAACACTTATTATAGGTGCACCCTAGTGATTCAGGACAAGCTGAAAACACGGTTCGGAAAATGGATTCATGGTGTACTCCCTTATTATATAAATTTTTCTACATTTTGAACACCAACCAAGTTACGGACCGCAGCTCTGATTGGTTGTTTCTTACCGGGAGCGGATGAATTTCTGTAAATGGCAATAGGACACTGGGAGGAGCCAGAAGAGCTTGATTTTTTCACAGATTATCTGTCTCATATTCTACTGTCAGGACATAATGACAGGTTTAACAAATATGTAAAAAATATATTTTTACAAAAGTTACCTACTGCAGCTTTAAGTTAACATTGATTATAATACAAATGTTTCTTGAGCACCAAATGGGCATTTTAGAATGATATCTGAAAGATCATTTGACACTGAAGACTGGAGTAATGATGCAGAAAATATATAGAAAAGCAGTTCATGTACATTGTATTAATATTTCACAATATTACTGTTTTTAATGTATAGATGATCAAATAAATGCAGCTTTGCTGAGCAAAAATACAAAATAATTTTACCAATTCAGATTTTTGAATTGTAGTCTATAATCCTATTTTGTGCAAAAGTAGTTTACAATCACTTAAATGCATCTCAAGTTCAGAATGTAGTTTTTAGTAACTGAAATCAGGTAAGAAATTATTCTAGACTGACGGAACTTCATTTGAGAAGTTTGAGGCACCTTTTGTCCTCAACATGAGATTTGCTATTTCCTCTGAGAGTATGATTAAACATTTTCAGTTTTATTACTCATTGTCCAGTTAAACAGAACAGTATGTGTTCTGTCCTGTGAAGAGTAATGCATCCTGGGAAATTCAGATTAATCACAAATTCAAATGAGCAATCAGTTGATTTTGTTCATAACAGGAAGACACGCTGGATGATTATTTCAGAAATCTTTTGCATAGTGTGACAGAGAATGATGGGAAATGTAGTTGTGCTGCACAAACCTGTTGCCTCATGAACAGAGAGAATTCATATTATTTTCTAGCATGCAAAATTGTACACTCAACAACTGCATTTTAAACCAATACCAATTAGGTTTCGCCATGTTTTTTTTTTTTTAAATAACAATATCTTAACTCAGAATTTTGGTGTTCATAGAAAATCCAGAGTTTCTTGCTGGTAATTATGATGATGCTGTGACGTTCATGTGCACTCAATTCCCAAATACAATCATTCCAACATGACTTGAAGGCAGCTTTAAAGAGAAATTCAAACATCACGCCCTTTAACATCAACATGAAATGATGTTCACGACCCATCATACTTCTGTAATGTGACATATTTCTAAATGAAACTATAGAGAAGGGCATTTTATTCATCAGGAATTGATTGGATTGTGAAAATCTGTCTCTGCTTGACAGATGGTTGGAGGACAAGGGCTAAATAATTACATTTTGAAATAATTTTACGAAGGCCAACTTTCTTCTCTTTTGGAATAAGCACAATTAGACAGGATTTGTGTATTAGCAAAGTAAATAAGGCCAATTTTGACACTAAAATCTCTTTTTATGGAGTAGTTTATGAGTCATATTTATTTGAACAGATCTTGTTCATTAATATAAAGCTTGCTAACTAATTATCAGGGGTTATTATACCCTGGAATAAAGACACAGGAGGTCCAGCCGTCATATCTTCAGCAGCTTTACCAAGTATGTGCTCGGTTTTCAAGGTAATAGAATCCAACATGAAGTAAATTCAAGTGAAATAGAAAATTAACAAAAAAATGATTTGTTTTGTGTGAGAGCGTGACTGAATACAGCTGATCAGACACAAATCTGCCATACAGACTTTCACTGAACTATCGCATTTGCTCTTTTCAGTGATGATAGCCTAAAAAGATTGGAATAGATTCAATCAAGAAGGTTTGCTTGACTAATTATTATTATCAAGATGGAACTGAAGCTCCTGTGCTAGATGAGGAAATTGAATTATTCTCTTTGCTCTGAATTCAGGAACTTATATGAAATGTTAGTAATCAGTGTAGTGATATCAATTTTATTTTGGATTTAGTTGTATTGTAATGTTTGGTCAAGGTTTAAGTATCCTCTCAGTGTGATGAAATTAAACTTAGCACATGTACTTGACTACTATCATAATGTTGAATCACTAAAATTCTACTGAAAGCTTCACAAACAGTCATTCATAAAGTTTTACCCATCTCTCACCTGTGAATGTTAATTAGTGTTGACTAGTGGTCCCTGAGGTCATGACCTAGCAGCGAAGGGGTGTTTGGGATTTATTCTTCCTCTCTCTCTCTCTCTCTCTCTCTCTCTGAGGGATCCTCTCTGACAGGAAACGGGGGGTGTGTGTTTTCTCTCCTCACAGTGCCAGCGGCTGCTGGGGCCGCAGATGACTAGAGCTGAGATAATACATGCTCGACCTGATCTACAAGTGAACCTGACATTTCCCCCTTCTCCTCTTCATCACTGCATGTCCCAAGCAGGCAAACAGATATGGGGGGAAGCGATAAGCGGCCGCCGCTTTGTGACTGAAGTGATGGCTACATAGTTTAGCACAATCAGGGCGAAGACACCGTTAAACGCCACGTCACAATTCATGGTGTCAAGTTTGTGAATGATACATCCACATAGATGTCATTTGACAAGGGCTCTTTCCTTTTAGTCGGTGTGTAACAAACTGGATACTTTATTTGAGCGTAAGCGCCAGGAGCTGCATTTGGAAGATTTGAAAGGCTGTATTAAAATAAAATAGCCCACAAGATTTTTCCAGAAGAATGCAACACAACGGTGGTTGTGAGAACAGGCTAGCATTAGGCTAGTGAACTATTTATTTTTATGATTATTAAATTCAATGCTTAATTTATCAAGCAGCGGTGTATTTTATCATATTACTGCTTTTGCATGAATGCACCATGGTGGAATCACTGTGATACACAGCCTTCTGTGACTATATTACTGAAGAGTAAAAAAGGACTAGGTAGATAAGTTTGCAAGTTTGGTTGCTTATTTTCACTTAATGAGTCGAAGGAGTCACTGACGTACACCAGTGAGATGTTTGGTGGTCCTCAAGAGCAAAAGTGACCTCAAATCAGTACCGAGACTGGCTGAGACTCTGGTGACATGCGCTCTCGATGTATTAGGGGACATATTAGCCAGCATGAATCAGTCAGGGAAAACGTGTCAGGATATTTCATCCATCTGGACTTGGAGAAAGAGCAGGATAACACCAAAGCTAACACTGTTAAAAGTCTTACTGAATGTACTTTATTCATTTTCTGAAAAGAATAGGGATAATGAAGTGATATTAAGTTATAACAAAAATAAATAATTACATTTGAGCATAAAGTGCCATTAAAGGTCAAGGTTAAAGATTTTTGGTATAATCTTTTATTATTACTAAAATATATATCTGTGTGTGTGTGTGTGTGTGTGTGTGTGTGTGTGTGTGTGTGTGTGTGTGAGAGAGAGAAGAGTTTGGTTCCAAAATGCAATAAATGCCTTTTTTTTATTGTTTTATTGAGTTTCCACCAAAATCAGTATTGTATCTTGTAAGTATCGTAAAGTAATCTTTTAAATATACACAAAATGTGATATTCGCAGAGTTGTTAGGTCATGTTTTCTCCCTTATTTTCCAAGCCGCGACAAACGCCATCTCCCTTTTCCCCAAAATATTACACACCACATTAGACTGATTTAAATAATTTAATGTTTTGAAAATGGGATAACTGTTTAAAAAAAATCAACATGAATACAAATATTTTACTGTATTTTTGGGAACTTGCCATTTTTGTTTTCACACTAGATATTTAAACATTTCTCTCTTTGATCATCTGTTTCTTTTGGTCAGTGGTGGTTTTATGTTCATGAAAGCTGGTTATGAACCCCACTAGCAGCAAACAGTAACTGCAATAGTTTCAAATGAAACTTATAGTGCCTCCATATGAACTGACATCAATGGTTTTGCTTTGGGAAATTATTTTTTGTCTCTTAAGAAGTAGAAACTAACACCCGCCTAAAGTGCCCTGAAGTTTGATATTTTGCATAACCTCAATCAAATCTGAATTAGCAAGAAACAACATAAGTTTGTCCACAGTGTTGTCTCCCTCGGTTTGCGCCACGTCTTGCCAAAGGTGTTGGAATACGCCACGGCAGAATCCACGGCGAACACTGAGGGAGAAAATCTAGCACAAGGGAGAAGAGTTTGAGCGATGCCAGCTGCTTTGCCATCTGTCACTGTCAAGACTCCACTTGTGGGACACTGAAACAACTTCCTTGAAAAGTAGCCGAGATAATCCACAATAGTTTTCACTTGCAATCTCGATTCCCCTGTTGGAATTCAACATTCCACCGTGTGAAGCGGAGATGGTTAATTGGTGGCGAAATCCAGGAGATGTTGGCCGTCCTTTCACGTACATGCACATATTTTAAAGTGCGCCGACGAGCCAGTCTTGGCATTCCATTCTGAAATTGCCTTTCAAGTGAATAAACGTGTGATATATTGCTAGTTTTGAGATTTGAGCCAAGTTAGGCTCGCTTTTAGCAAATGAGTTGTCTTATATCAGCAGTTCACCAGTACCACTTCTGTTTTTTGGTATGTTAAAATAATGTTTAAAGTTTCCAGTTCTTCATGCCCTAACTGGCGCTTGCTTCCTCACAGGGAAGGGGCCACAGCCGAGGTCCTCGTCTCCTCTTGTCTTTTGTCACATAAATGCTCATCAGAGCAGTCCAGATGGAGAAGCAGCATTAAATGAAAGAATTCAGTGTGAAAATCGCAGATTTTTTGCAGCGGTCATCTGGTGCGCTATCACAGAAGCCTTTTGTGAGATAGAAACGCTTGATAGAGGCTGCAGAAGTCTGGACAGCGTCTGGCCGTCTGTCCCGGTGGTCTAGCACATTAGCCAAGGGTGTACAAGCCTGTCAAAACAGGAAAATTAGACCACGGGGGTCGTCGGTAAACTAATTGGGTAACAAAGAGCATACACAGCCCCACAAACCCTCGCTTTAACGGTCGGAGAGTGGAGATAAGAGAGTTCACGTCTAATGCATTTGGGCGGTGAGGTCACTCTTATTTATTTACCTATGACTCAATAACGAGAATAATTTTATGGAAGACTACATCTCTAAAGCGTGAATCACGTTGCGGTTTAACGCTTCTCTGGAAGATTATGCAAATGGTTGCTACCCTAATGCTGAACGCTTTCTTCATCCACATTCACTCTAGTTTCTAGTTTTCAGAGGTTGTATTACATCTGATCATGTAGCTTTCATTCCTTGCATCTAATGATGAGAGGAATCTGTTCAATGCAATGACGTTTCGTGCGATTGGTAGCCTGGCAGATGTCACCTGTCTCTCTGGGCCTCCAGGTATGCTGATATCTGTACAGGTGTATGGGATGTACAGAGAACCCCTTGTTATGGGCCCAGTAGCTAGCTCTTGCTGTAGGAGTCGACTGCAAGTTGCATGCAAAGATCAAAGAAGCCAGCAATTGGATTCAAAGTGGAAATTTAAATTAAAAATAGGGGCATCTATGGGAAAGGCACGCCATTTCACGAGCTGAATCTGAGCACAAGGGCAGGGCATGTTCCATGTGCCTCCTAGACATTATTACAATGCAAAGCAAACATTATGAATTCAGCGTCGCCATGTCCCCTGAACATAATATGCATGCGAGTTATGCGCATGGTGCATTCAACTTCACACGAGTTGGGCAATCGAACACTCATACCTTTGTTTGCTTTCAAGTCTGCCCGAATTTGTTCAGGTTGTGTTGCGTGGCTGTTTTTATTCATTGTAATTTTAGGCTAATTTGTGCATGCCCAATATTGTTGCATCTACACAATGACAGTTGCTATCCGTTTAAGATATTGGCACACTTTAAAGAGATCGTTGATGCAGTAATGACATTTATATCTTAATATGTTATATATTGTTTTGTTTTCTATTTTTAGTTTATTTATTTATTTTTTATTTTTTATTTTGTTGTTTTATATATACATTACTTTATTTTTGCAGATTTTTTCTTTTTCATACCATGACAATTCATAGTTATGGCGGCTGTCAAAAAAAAAAAACACCTAAAAAGTACCATCAAGGTAGTTCATACTTATTGTGCTATTCTGGAATTATACAATAGGGCTGTGTGAGAATTTCTCATTTACTAAAAATCTTCCCTTAAAATCTCTCAAAATATTCTGCATTTTGCATCAGCTGTCAATGGTGTCTAAACCTACCATGATGTTTTGACACTCTTTTCTTCAGTGATTTCAGCCGTTTTCAGTGATATATGACTTCAATTGTTGTGTTTCCCTCATGCAAATCTATAGTCTAGCTTTGTGAGATTACATAGTGCACAAATCAAATGATCAGTTATAGCTCTTTTACGTTGCATGCAAAAACCAGCTGGCATACAGAGGGTGAGTTAATGATGACAGCATGTGCATTTGTAGGCGAACTATCACTTCAAGTGCATTTCTTTTAAATTGTGCCATTATAAAGCTAGCCCATCACAGTATATCACCGGGTGCATGTGCTAATGAAGTCCCCAGCAGCCCTCTGACTGTACCGTTCAGCCCTGGAGGAGAGAGACAGTGACAGGAAGAGCTCCTGTCCTGGAGGCTAAGTGCTCATTAAACCAGATGGCATTAGAGCTGAAACCTTTCTGTGCCTGACGCTTCAAAACAAGTAGAGATGACAATAGAAGTCCAATAAAAGGTGCTGGCTAACATCTCCTTCTCATTTTGTAGTTCATCAATCAATCAATCAATCAATCAGATGTTCAGTATCAGGAAATGCTACATGTCAAAGAAAATGAGAAATGGCTGGCACGTTTGTACACAACACGCCGCACAGCATGTCCTGTTTATTCGCTGTTGTCCGTAATCTCGATTAAAAGCCATTTGAATCTGTGTTGGCTGTTGTTTGGGGGGTAAATAGGACACATTTCTGTGTTCAGAACAGATTGCGATTAAATCAGCCCCAAGTCGAATGATGTTTTAAAGCAAGCTGATTTTGAATAAATATGCATGGTTCCTATAGCAACGGTGAACAGTGCAAAATGATAGGCCTGAGCAAACCTCAATGGGTGTTCCTTAAAAGATTGGTAGAGCCGGAGTGATTCTCAATTTAATCGATTTCAAACGAAAAAGTCAATTTAACAAAGTTGAAAAGAGAAAGCCGCAGAGAGGCGAGGAGGAGGAGGGGGGCTGAAAGCATTCTTTTGCACTCAAGCAGTAAACTAACTACGGCACACGGGCTGAGATTTCTTCCCCATTATCTCCCACCTCACATTTGCTCTTAGGCAAGCAGTTTAAAAGCCAAGCGATTGAGCCAGTGATCCAATTTGAAATGCAGAAATGATTAGAGCAGCTTGCCTCATTTCATATCGAAATTCTCTGATTTATGACAGGGCAGGCGCCAAGATCTATCTCCAAAGGGAATTAGCGTGCAATTTCTCTTTTTGCATATTTCTGTTATTTAGCCTCCCAATAGCAGATGCTCACTTGAAAAAAAAAAAAGAAGAAGAAGAAGCAAAGACGACACCAAGGAGGAGGTATCTTTTCATTTTAGGTGATGAAACCACTGCCATTTAAAAAGAGATTGCTGGAACGGATGACAGACATGGGAATATATTTTCTGGGCTAGATAGTGATTTTGAAAATATACGGGCTTTATTTAGTTTATCAAACAGCACATGAAAAGGAGAAACATCAGGGTTTATTTTTAGAGAATCCATAATTTCGTGTGGATGCGTGTGACGGGGATTTGGACGTTTGCTGCGTGGAAGGGGGAAAAAAAAATGTCCCTCGCAACTCAGCCGTCCAGCAAGCCTGAGGAAATATTAATACGCAGAGATAACGAGAGCTGCAGGAAAATCTGCCTTAATGAAATTTCCAGTTGACCACATGCAATTTGTTTCATCACGGTGAACAATTAATTGAAGTCGCCGTATCGAGGATGCGTTATGTTGTAAACAGAGTCTTAGAGCAGGTCCGGTCCTGTTATCCTCACCTTCAGCCTGCACCTCTGCCTCGAACCCTCGCACATGTCATATAACATACAGCATTCAGCATTCATATGTTCATAAAGAGAGTGAGAATGTGTGTGTGTTGGTGTGTGTGTGTGTGTGTGTGTGTTAAGGCTGGACATCAGTCGGTGCAGAAATTAAGGTTATGAATGGCTTGTTTGCAATAAATCTATCATTTATGCATTTGCCTGACACTTTTATCCAAATCGACTCGCATTACATTAAAGGTATTAAAATTATAAAATTCATGCATTCCCTGGAAATATAACCCATGACCTTGGCATTGTTAGTGACATGCTCGTCTGTTTGAGCTATAGGAATTTTAGAAATAATAATTTTTTTTATTTTTTTATGTCCTTGAATTTCGGAATTTTATTATATGAAAATGTATTAAAATGCAGATATTCAAGGACATAAATCTAACAAACAAAGCCATTGATTTGTCTTTAATTTGTATACATTACAATTTATAAACATTGTCATGTGTCATTGTTGCTTATTCTTGGTAGTTTTATTTTATTTATTTTTTATTATTTATTTATTTTATTATTTTTTATTTATTTTTTTATTTTTGCAGCCTTATTGATTTTTTTTTGTTTGTTTGTTGTTAGTTTTTTTACTGCCTTTTAATTCTACAAATTAATTGTAGTAAAATAATTATAGTTTTTTTTTTTTATCCCAATGTGACCAAATATTTAGAATATACAGTATTTATTTATTTATTTATTTAACATTTGCACATTTTTTACACTTCATTTTACATACATTACAAATACATTGTGAGATATTTAATTTTCCAAGATTTTCATTAAAAATCATTATAAATTTAATAAATTAATTTCATTGGTTGCAAGTCAGAAATGGCAAGTTGGTTTAATACATATACTGTAAATGTACTACAAAAAAAAATTATTACTAAGAATTTTATAATTACAAAGATTCTTGGTTGATAATAATAATCACAATAATAATAATAATAATAATAATAATAATAATAAACGTAATTAATATTTGATGAGTGAGTGTTTATCAAAAGGATGTACATGTGACAAATTCATATGTAGCCATATTTCTCACACTGAATTTATTTATTTTTGTTTTTACCCAATTTTACCAAAATAATGAAATGATTTTGGTCGATTTAAAGGCTTAAAATCAAAAGGTATAACACACTTTTAATCTCTTCCTGTGCCGTTTAATAGCAGAAATGAATAGCGCGTAGCGTGGACACTGGGATTTCGGGTGGCCCCATGAGCCGTGAGGTGGTTCTGGCATGCTGTCGGTCAGCACCGCTATCATTAGCCTGTTGTTTACACGCAGGCCTGGAGTCAGGGTGGCTCACAGTGTCACCAGCCACTTTCTTCCCTTCACCTCCTTCAGCTGATCAGAGGATCAGGGTATCAAGGCCGGATTAGCGGCGACTTGGGATTTGTGTGATTGGTTAATTTATTGCGGCGATGGCGGGTCTTTCATCTATGGCAACATTTAATCAGCTGCCGCCACACAGGCTATTACAGGTTAGCTCTTTTCTGCGGGCCTCCGCGCCACTGCCATCAGCTCCATCACAATTCCCCCTGAAATTTCCAAATTATCTGGAACAGGCTTTAGCTGCTCGGTAATAAAAATTAGAGCTGATTCCCGATAGAAGCTTTCGCTAGTACCGGGCCAATATAAATAGTACAGCCGCCGCTCGGAAAGATGTGGAGGAGGGAAAAAAGCCAACTCTGAGGGATGTTAGCGAGGAACTTATCGGCAGCCCCTGCTTCCCTGCTCTGATCCAAATCCGACCAGCTGAAAATTTATATTAGATGTTATCACACAGGCCTAAGTTGTGAAAAATCAATGAAGGTTATCTTTTATGTTGCAGCAACTTGTGGAAATATTGATTTTCATTTTATAGCGTATTTGGAGCAGCAGTTTGTAATCACTCGCTCGCTGACTACACTGTTTTGGTCACTGTATCTCTTACACATGGAGAGAGAGAGAGAGATGGCGAAGCAGTGGAGTGAGACTAGAGATCTGTTACTTACACAGCGCCTCGGGTGAAGGTCTTAAATCAAGCGTCACTTCTACATCGACGAGGGATTGCAAAACATTAACTACTGGTTCATTATGGAATGTGTGTGTCTATCTTTGATATTTACTGTAGGTGTCTTAAAGTCATTCTACTGCTAAAATCACAGATTACACTCTATATATTTTTAACAAATGGTCAGTTTCAATAGATGCATGGGTCTCTGACACATGGGCTTGAGAATAGCGTAGGAATGCAGTATGTTTACTTTGCAAAGTATGGAAATGCTGCAAATGTTACACTGCTGTTCAATTCAGATTTGTTTTGTTTTTGAAAGAAGTCTTTATAATAATAGCTGATAAAAATGGTACACAAAATTAGCATATTAGAATGATTTCTAAAGTATCATGTGATGCAATGGCTGCTTTCATCACAGGAATAAATACATAAATTAAAATTGTAATACAGTTTCTGTTTTGACCTTTATTTATGATCAAATAACTGCAGCCTTGATGGGAGACTTCTTGCAAAAAAGCTACAAATCTATCATATTCCAAATTTCTGACCAGTACTGTACATATTTATACAATACTGTACTCAAGATATATTTGTGCAAAATTGCATTAAAGTACCAAATATTCTCAGTGATGATAACAGAACAACATTGAAGGTCATGTCATATATTTTGAATACTGTACCTCTTGAAACATCTGCCAAATGCATACAGGATATAATATTGATAAATAGCAGGATTTGCTTTACATGATACTCATCTACATTTAACAGTTCACATGTGTGGGCATTTTTTTCGTGAACTGCGTGAAAAGCATCATTAGCTGCTTTGCCTGGAGAGCTTCTGGAGAGAAAAAGACAGACAGGGCAGGCCTTTGCTTCTGAATAAGAGATGACTCCAGATGGTGGGGATCAGAGAAAGGGTTAATCCGATTCTCATTTTAGATAGTTGTCGTGGCAACAATCAGACAGTCTCCGGTGCTCTTTGACAGGCCTGTAAAATTCCCAGGTCAGCTTGGATATAAGACTTTATTGTATGGCTAATTTGAGATGTGAAACAGGAGCTATGTTAAATGACCGAGGGTTCTCTGTCTCGCTGCCAGGGTGGAGAAAGACGCCCACACAGACGTCCAGGTGAGAGTGAAAACACCCTTTACGACAAGGCTTTAGTGAAAGAAACAAGAAAGAAAAATCATCATCGGTTATTTCTCCTGAATTAGAGAGCAAATGGATGAAAATTGCACCAACAAATTTTTTTGTTTTGTTTCTCCAAAATTAAATGGAGAGCAAAAGGGAGACTGAAAACATCTTCTTCTGCTGATAAAATGATGTTTGTAATCTCACAATGAACTGAGTTTCAAAGATACTACGGTTCTAGAAGGGGGTTTTTAGTGATGACAAAGAGCTACCATTGTGGGTTCCATAAAGAACCTTTCAGTGAACAGATACATTTTAATAACAAATACATTTTAATAATCTAAATACTTTTTGTGCAATTGAACATGCATGTTAAAGGATTAAAATCTGCAGTCAAATTTGAGAGATCTCAATATTATATTGCACCTTTTTTAAAGGTTCTCATTTAATTCTCATAATCTGAATTTTGCAAGCCACATTTATTTGATAACTATTTACGATGTCTGATTGGTCCTCCAAAAGAATTTAAAGAACTTCTGAAAAAAAGTTGATGATTAAATGAGCTTTGAAAGAGCGACCACTGAGCAAAACGTCCTTCTGACATATAGTTTGACAGCGTGTTTCTGTCGTGAATGCACACTTTGCAGGAACAAATCACAATAGCTCAGCACTTGCAAGGGATGTGGACTCGGAAAGGAAATGATGTCACGTGAGCCGCCTGAGAGTGACTCCAGCCCATTTTCACTTAGCTAAACTATTTCTGCTGCACTCTAATGAAGGTGTGCCTGGGGCGTCCAGTCTAATGGCCCAGAAAGACAGACATTTTGCCTGCCAGCAATGGGCTACTGTAACAGCTGTCCAAGATCTCTACCAATCCTTGCCTCGGAGTGAGGAGAGATGTTCTCCAGGCTTTCATTGGCCTTTAAAAAAAGCCATTTGAAAAATGAAATAGAAAAAAAACTGGCATAGAGAATAGGCGGGCAGCAGCAGCAGCGGCCCTTTCTCCACAAAAAGGGTGCAAGTGCATTTTAGTAGCTTTTCTCTATCTTACCGCTTTCACCTTATAGATAGAACTTAAAGCGGCACGTTTCGACCCCAGCCAGAAAAGAAAAATGACGTTACACATTCGGAATAATTTGCCAGAGCATTATAAAAACGGAACCTCAGTTGGCCTTTGAAATGGATACTGATTCTTTAAATTCTTCTCGGCCCGTCGCAGGAAATCGTGAGATGGTGGCGATAGGGAGGCACAATGTGGCCAAAGTTCAGCCCTGAACACTCGCCTTCTCCTCTCCGAAAGCCATCTGCATTCTTTTTGCAATTCCCAGGCACCTGAGATCAGGACGTAATCAGAGAGATCAGAAACTGGATCGTTGAGAAAATCCAGCCTGATAATTCCACACTCTCTCGTGTTAAGTGAGAGGATGCTAAGCTGGTGGAAAGGTTATTGATATTGAACAAACCAATAAACTCTACAAACCGCTTGAGCTTCAGTATCGGCTCTCATCGTGAGTACATATATATCCCAGAATTCTCCTCTTCTCATCCTCAGGAGAGAGTAGTTGTCTTATTATTCTTTTGTCTCTCATAAAAAGGTTAAGTTTTTGTTTATTCCCTTTAAGTGAGGGAAAAATTTTAAATCAGATCTTAACAATAAGGATGGCCAATGCCACGTTGACACTAAACTTTGCAATATTTGGATTTCTATGATTTTTTTAGTGTTGTTATTGTAAATTGTGATGACTTAAACCAATGTTAAAAAGTTTGGGGTCGGGAGGCTTTTTTATGATTTGAAAGAAGTATCTTATGGGTGCATTTACTTAAACTAGAATACAGTGAAAACATTAACATCTTAACAAACATTTTCTGGAAAATATACTGAATTAACTGACATTTACACATAAGAATACAGTATATGTCTTTGGAATATTTTTATAAAATGTATAGTTCCCTACCACCAAAAAATAATCAGTTTTTATTTGTATCAAAAAAACAATTTTAGGCTATATATACTGGTAATGCTTTGTTTATTTTATTTTGTTTGACTAACTATAAAAACAGTAATACAACTATAATACAACTTGATAAATTCATAAAAACATTCTTATTGATGCTTTCAAGACAATCACTCATTTTTGGACAATAATAAAAATAACATCAAATGTCTAAATGCAAGAGTCATTAACTGACCTAAAACTGTGTAGAAAGTTCAAGAAAAAATCTGAATAAAACATATAACCTTTATTGTTGAGCCCTGTTGAAAATTATAAAGTTCCTTCTGCATATGAGCTTGGGGTGAAATTGTCCCCAAATAAACTAATGATGTGTGTGTGTGTGTGTGTGTTATCTCCACCGCTGCAGAAGACGAAGCCGCACGTCCCGCTGGTTCTGAACGCAGGCCCCAGGTGGCTGCTGGATCTGACTTGGCAGGGAACAGATGACAACAAGAACAACTGTGTGGTTTACAGCAAAGGTAAGAGGACGCTTTATCTGCCCAGTACCAAACACACCAGCACACTTCTTTTCTTTCTTTCCGTCTGACCTGTGCGTGTGTGTACATCTAATGCTCAGAGATCTTCAGTGTGGCTCCGGTTCCCCGTCTCTTACATCTGTTAGCGGTGTGATTTGAAATGTAAGGTTGTGGGGTCACAGGTCATTGTGGTTTTGCTACGACAAATGTCATTCGCTGACATTTGCTTTGTTGACATTATTTCCCGTGTTTCCAAATGCATTTCAACAGTGGATGGCCCAAAGGCGTGACTAATTCACACGTGTTTCTTCAAGCATCAAACTGCACGCATGTAGCAAATCATCTGGACTTCAAACGCAACATTAATAACCCATCCTTGCTTGAAAATACTCAGCTACAGGTACTGTAGCAACACATTACAACTCTTAGTAATCCACCAGAAAACTATCATTTCTACAGTCATTATAACTGTAAAATCATAATAAAATCCGAGCCAGGCTCATTGGAATACGTGCCTGTGGCATGATATTACAGTGCTTCTTACACGTTTAGCATCAGTTTCAAAGTGAAATGTCCAGTGAGTGGCACTACAAAAAGTGTTGTTACAAGACGTGAGACATTTTATTACGTTTGTTGTCGTAGGTATTGCAGCAGTTTGGAATATACATTTCTTGAGAAGGTTAAAAAGGTTAATGCTCTGTCGTGTTTGAAAATAATGTGCCATTTGCACTCAGCACCTGCCTAGACCTTAACGATAGTGTTACCAAAAGCAAATCTGAGCTTAGCTTTTGTCTAGTATGCAGCTGGTTTTGTGATGCAAACTTCAAAGTGTATTACAAATAATTAGAGCAGAAACAACTAATCGATTTAATCGATTCAAATCTATTATTAAAATAGTTGTCAACTAATTTAGTCATAGATTAGTTGCTAAACAACTTTTATTTGCCGTAAGCGGCTCATTTTGTGCATATTTAAAATCTGCGATGACCAAAGTGTGGCAGTAATGAGCCACCGTAGGTTTAATTCAGCCAGTACAGCAGGAGAAGAAGCGAATAGCCAATAGCTGGCCACGTGCTTCCTTAATAAGAATAAGATTTATTCTTATTCTTCGTGAATAAGATTCCTTAATAAGCTTTGTTCAGGATGTAAAACTACTTTAGGAGCCCTAAGGACTACCATGGTGAAAACATTACGGAAACTACAGTGAATTATATGTATGTGTATGGAATAGAATTTGGTAAAAACGTAAATTACAATTTACAAAATATTGGCAATACAATTTTGTGTTTCAGCTAATAGCATGTTAATACAGTTTTACTGTTTTTACTACTGGTGTTTCTGAGGAAAAATTGTCACTTTTTTATCTATAAGGTATTTGCACATTGCTGCATGGTTGCTAGGGTTGTTGTTTGGTGGTTTTCAGGGCATTGCTGGGTAGTTGCTAGAGTATTGTTTGTGTGTGATCACTATTTTTGCTCGAGTCTATCAGTGTAAGTCAACCGATTTTTTTTCTCGTCCAGTAAATCGCTCAAAAACCTCTTCTTAACCAAGTAAAAGGAATTAACTGTGGTGTTAGCAAAGTAAGTTGGCTAATTTCAGTCTTCAGCCTAGTATCATCCATTTTTGTATGAGAAGCATGCTGACATGACAATTTGAAGTGTTTTTCTTTATGAACACATGCTTTGATGGCTATATTGCATTGCTTATTTACTTTTTTATATGTGCACCTCAAAGTACAAGGATTCCAGAGTGAGAGCTCTCATTTAACTAAATGTTTTTCAGATGATTATGACTCTCTCTGCGCTGAAACAGAGCTTCTTTCGTCCTCAAAGTGAACACGAGGCAGACGTGGGATTTTTGGTTTCCCAGCTCTCATCTTCTAATCACTGCACTGCACTGTGGGGCTGATCCTCTTTACCAGCGCCTTCATTTGTGCATGTTATCAGTAAATCATTAAAGTTTTGGTAAGCTGTTAAAGAAGATTATGCAGTTCTTTTAAAATCGTCTAATCTTTTTGCCAGGAGACTGAATATGGGTAACAAAAAGGCTAATAACAGGATTTCTGGAGTGTTCTATAATAAGTCTCTATAATTCATATTTATTAATGAGAGAGAATGACTCCACTGCGAGGTCAAGATACATCTTTGCTGGACTGTATTTTATCAAACGGATAGTTACGGTTTTGGATACTGATAGGTCTGACTGAATATTTACATTTTCTTCTATTTTTATATTTCTATTACTTTTGCCATCTTTTAATGCTCACCTAAAGTTCATATTTCATTTTATATTTTAATCTAAATGAATAATCAGTTGATATTATCAGTTGTAATGATGCCTAAATTCGCTAGTAAAATTTAAGATGAGTTTATTTATTGATTGATTTATTTAGAAATCAAAATAGAATTAGAATTTCAGCCATTTGTCATTTGTTATATTGGGCCATAACATTAATTCATTCATTATATGCACTTTTTCGTAAGTGTTTGCCCAAAAATGTAATAAATATGTACATTAATTTTTTTTCTTATAAATCAGTCTCTGAGAAAGAAAATAATGCATGTTTGTCCTGTTGGCTGACATACTTGTTTAGGATACAGCACAGATTTATTTGACTTTTTATTGCGAATAGTTGCATCAGCATTCTCTCAAGGCCTTGAACGTTCACAGTCCAGTCTAGTACACAACATCCTCATTGCGCTAAAACACTTTCTATGAACAGACACACATGGTGAAGATGGGAATTTTGTGTTTGCATCTCACAGTCCTGTACAGTTTAATCTATTATATTCAGGCCAATCATTTATTTGAGATAAACCCGCCTCTAAATAGCATGTTATAGCAAAATGAACTGTGATTGGTTGATTTTGATGTCAGTCAGTTATTCTTTTCCTGCATAAGTGGGCGGTTCTTGGCCAGGTATATGGCTAGAGTTGAAAGTCTGGCTCTTCGTGACTAAATTGACTGAGGCAGCTTTGAATTATCAGAGATCTGACACTTATTTTGTCTTAAAGCCAATTTATTATTTATGTAACCTAGTTGTGTTGTTTTAATGTGCCTGTCAGACACTGAAATGATACTCAAAATCAAATTTACTCCTTTGAAATTTGGGCAGCAGACAGTTGAGCTCTTGTGCGTTTGGACAGCAGATATTCTGCTCTAGTGTGTCTGATTATTTAAAGGTCACCTAAATTTTTCCTCTAAGCCTCTTAGAAGCAGGAACAGTCAGATAGAGCGTGTCAGAGGAGTCGAGGGGGAAATTTGGCCATTGTGCGTGTGGAAATTGACCAGTGTAACGAGAGTGTTTTACATAAGCTCAGACCGCAGGACTGGACTAATTCACTGTCTTTGCGCAGCTCATATTCTGTAATTCCTCTCCATCTGATTCTCCTCCACACATCTCTATTGTGTGTTTGCTGTGACAGAGTCAGAGCAGAGACACATTACCTTGACCTCCATCGCTGCCTTGACCTCCAGCCTTTTCTTTTCATAATCTTCTGTCTCTCGACTTCTATCTGTTTATTTAGGCACTAGGGATGGAAATCCTAAAGAAATGAGTGATTCTAATTCAGATCCTGATTCCACTTTACAAATCCAGCTCTTCAGTGGCTCTTTAATGTTTCAAATTATTATATTAGTACACTGAAGAAGGACCCCCTCCAAATAACTAGTCCTAATTATATATTAGGTTAAGACACTATAGACAAAACCATTTTTCCCCATGCAATTTCATACAATTTTTTTTTTTATTTGCCTGTTTTGTTTCCAGAACATCCTATTGTAATATATATATATATATATATATATATATATATATATATATATATATATATATATATATATATATATATATATATATATATGTTTTTCTCCAATATGTCCACAGAATGCAATAAGAATTTTGAGCCTGTCTTTTTCTAGTGTTTTTATTTTTGTTATGAAAGTGTATGCAAATGTATGCATATTTATTTAGATAATGTCCACTTTGCATATTTACACAAAATTTTAGAAAATGTGCAATACAAAACTATTTTCACTATTTAACTCATAAGAGGCATTTTTCAACCATTTCAACCTATATCAGACATGTTTGTCACTGCATATAATGAGACCTTTTTTTTATTATCGACGCCAAGTTTTATCTCATAACATTCAGTTGAAACTCACAGTTAAATGTGATTTATTTAGCAGTGGTGCTTTCAATTCAATATCAATGCAGAACACTAAGAAGCGCTATCGGAACCAAATGTCATGCAAATGATTTTGTTGCCATATTATATTGGAATTGGTTCTGAATACAAACCCAATCTCGATTCCCAAACCTAATAAGCACCGAACTGTTTCATCACTGTACAAACCGAAACTTCAAACGTATATTTATCTCCATTTGTGTGCATGTCTTTGTGTAAGCGCAGTGCTGGGTGAGGGGTTTCACGCTGACAATAAAGCGCTAGAAGACGGACACATGCCAGCTGAGTTTGGAACGACACAAAAGACAAACGCTGCACGTTTTAAACTGTTAAGGCCATTAAATTGTTTTCATTTCATCTTCCCCTTTGAAAAGCATGGAGGCAAAGCACATGGAGGTGCCAGGGTTATTATCTCTTATCTTTGAACAGCGGAAAATGCCGCGACGCATAATAACCAAACAACTGCACACAATGTCAAATTTCATTATCAGGGTGTTAAAACTGGGTTGTACCCTGAAGGGGTCCCCACCACGGCTCTGAGCGCCAGCGTAATTATGTTTAATTAAAATACAACAGAGATCAACAGAATCATTTTCATTAGGAAATTATTAATGATTCTACCGTAACAATAATTGATTGCAGTGATCCAGGCTGCAAGAACAGAAGGTCAGAGAGAGAGAGACGGGAGAGTTGAATAATTTTATTTTGAGAGCACAAACACACAGACACACACAAATAAATACACAATTTGTTGGACACAAAGTGTATTAAAACAAGACAGTATCATTGTACCTAGACCAGAGGCTAACAAAAGGAATTGTGTTTAACATTGTCACATTATATTTGATGAACTGTGACATTTTACCGGAGGATTGAGAGTTAAAATAAACTCTTACAGCTGCTGTTTTCAGAGGGAGTGAATACTTTGGCACAGTGATGGAAGTACCATGGTACTTTAATATATAAAATGGTACTGAGTCTGTGCTTGTGTACCAATTGAATCATACTTACTGAACCATCGCTTTCAAAAAAGTACCATGTTACTACCATGTTTTTCAGACATGGTACTATGCTAGTGCTGGTACATGAATTTCAGTACTGTGAAACTATCTGAACTACCACTTGAAATTCTAGGCATATTTCAATGTACCATAGTATTATCACTGATGACATGATTTATTTGTAAGAATAGTAAATGTCGAAAAAACATGATATTGCCATGGTACACATCCAAAAATACATTGTATTACCTTTGCCCATATTCAAAAAACATGGTACAACTATGGTAAATTCAAGAATATAGTATTACCATTGTGCATCTAAAAAATATATTACAATGGTACTGTAACTGTACATATTCAAAAAGCATGGTACTACTATGGTATTACAATGGTGCATTTTCAAAAAAACAACAACAAAATTTGTATTATTATGGTACATTAAAAAAATGGTATTACCATGTTGTATATTAAGTGAGTGAGTGAAGTGACATTCAGCCAAGTATGGTGACCCATACTCAGAATTTGTGCTCTGCATTTAACCCATCCGAAATGCACACACACAGAGCAGTGAACACACACACAAACACTGTGAGCACACACCCGGAGCAGTGGGCAGCCATTTATGCTGCGGCGCCCGGGGAGCAGTTGGGGGTTCGATGCCTTGCTCAAGGGCACCTAAGTCGTGGTATTGAAGGTGGAGACAGAACTGTACATGCACTACCCCCACCCACAATTCCGTCCGGCCCGAGACTAGAACCCACAACCCTTCGATTGGGAGTCCAACCCTCTAACCATTAGGACACGACTTCCCCAAAAATCAGTCAAAATAAACATGGCATCATCATGGTACATGGTAATTTTTTTTTAAATGCATTTTTTTTTCAGCTTTAAAAAAGCATGGTATTACCATGGTCCCCATTCAAAAAGTGGCCATTGTAATATCATAGTATTCTCAATGCCATGGTACATGATTGTCAGTATTATGGTATATTTCAGAGTACCATAGTATTACCATTGCTGCTTTTTTTTTTTTTTTTTTTTTTGTAAATGTCCAAAAGAAACATTATATAGCTTTTGTTCACATTCAAGAAATTCATATTATCATGGTGAATTTTCAAATTAAATATGGTATGATCATGGTACATACTGTATTAAAAAATACAATACTATGGTTATTAAAAAAAACACGGTAATTCTATGGTACATGTTTTATCATTAACATGTATTACCATGGTGCATGGTACAAAAAAATACTTTGGTAAAAATAATAAAGGGTATTACTATGGTATCTGTTTAAAAAAGTATGACATAATTGTTGTGCATATTCAGAAAATATTGTAATATAATGGTAAATGTAAAAAAGACATTAGCATAAAACCATGGTATATATTCAAATATGTATTACTGATTCTTTAAGCAGAAGGCTTTAGTGACACTGCTGTGTTTCACTCTGCATAATTTGTGAATTTGTTAGTAGCACTGAGTGTGTGTGTGTGTGTGTGTGTGGATCACAACCTCCTACTGCTACTATTAATTATGATTCAATTGTGTAGTTCTGGAGCTGCTAAGAGTGATGTTCCACACCCCCGTGGCATTTCTAATCAGCTCATGAAGTACCTGCACCTGGAGTGTGTGTGCATGTGCGTTTGAGTCTGTGTGTCTGCGTGCACGTGTGTGTCCTTCCTCTTTTGTAAGAGTGTGTGTGTGGGCTTGATGATTTAACCTGCATAATTGTATAATCGATGTTGAGAAATGCCTGTGGATCGATTTCCAAGGGGCAGACAGATCTCAGTGTCATTGTGAGAGCTGAGCTTTAATACACTGTCTGGAGCTGAGCCTTCAATACAGAGACACACAGAGACAATGAACACTCCACTTCCTGTATCCCACCATACATCGGCAGATTATGGCAAATCATCTATTATGCTGAGCTCTTCATGGTGCTACTGAAATAATATAGACTATAAACATGCTGGTATGCATGTCCTGGTCATATTTCACCCCAAAAATAAAAATAAATAATATAAAATAAAAATGTTAAATAATTACATAATGCATAAATATTAATATGAAGATAAAATATTACTGAATATAATAGGGCTCATTATCACATTATCATATATACCGGTATATATATAATTCAGAAACTTTGTATTAGATTATAATGTAGTATACATTTCAATATTATTATTTTCATTATTTTCATATGACCCCAATCCATTTAACCACACACCTTCCCTCTAAAACTGATTGACAGGTTGAGAACAATGTCTGACATGCTAGATCTCTGATTGGTTACAGGCCACTCCCTGGCTCTTTGGGATGGTGGGGAGGGGCTGTTTCCAGAGCCTGCGGCTGTCACAGAGACAGGTGTGATTTCTCAGGACACATATTTCCTAGATATCCAGTGTGTGTGAGATGATGGGGCCACAAGGCTCAGTAAAATAGATGTCTACAGTAGGAAGAGCGGCTATATTTTCATGTTTATTTCTTCTTTGTGTACAGCAGGGTGACAATTCTTGTTTTGTGTGCTGTGATTCTTCACACTCGATCTATATGTACCGTGATGCTCATTTCCTTTTTCTAAATCTGTAAAATCCACCCACGCCGTGTCTATTTTTTCCATCTGTAGACATTTTTCACCATGTTTAAGCACATTATTGTGATTATCTATCTCTTGCGCCTTTGGACATCAGCATAAGTGGATTTAGAGGCTTTCCTGTGTGTTGATTTTAAGTTTGGGCTCGAGTCTCTTTAAATATGTGCAGAATAGAGCACTTATCACCAAACGATTAAGAAGCGAAAGCTAATGTGATTAGGAATATCATCATACAGTACATTCTTACAGCATAATCAACAAGGAGCACTTGAAAAAGAGTCGTTGACATATCTGTGAGAGTTTAACTATAAAATTACTCTCACATCTCGGTTAAAGTCATCTGGTCTACAGGATTGGGAGAAGAGTGCTTGAGAGAGTAAATGGATCAGAAACCATCAGGCAGGTCACCAGCCGTCCACTGAGTGAGGATGGATGGCGGTCCAGTCATGTTGTCTCCTCGGCTTTATGCAGCATAAAATTACTGTCAGCCCGCATGTATACCTCCTCCTCCGCCAATGCCACATACACATTACATACATTTACTGTACACAATTCCAATGTAATCATCATCATCACTTGCTCTGACGTTAAAGGGATAATTCACCCAAAAATGAAATTCTGCTACCATACACTCAGCCCAAGTCATTCCAATCCAATCCTTCATACCATAAACATTTCTCTTGATCACCCCATAACTACCACTTATTCTATTTAACAGCCTCTTTCTGCTCTGTTCAAGAGCACTGCAGAGAGAGAGAGAGAGAGAGAGAGAGAGAGAGAGGGGGGGGTGATGGTAGCGCCATCTGTCCAGTCTCTGTGGGTATTGTCATAAACACAGAGCCTAATGTTGTCATCATCCTTACATGGCAGAGGTCATTACCGTTTATAGAGGCACATGAAACTTTATGGCAAATTAACTTATGCTGTCGTGATGTGAAAAGCAATGAAACGGGATCTGAACAAAAGCCACACAATGAACTTGCCTGACCTGCCACATAAATTAAAGGCACACTGTTTAACTTTTGGCACTCTTGTGGAGGAACAATGTAGCCGGAGCTACTTCAGTGAGTAATGCAGGTACTGGGCTACTTTGCAGTGGATGTCGCCCTGACAGGTCTAAATTAGGTTTTATAGGCCTACCATAGTGATTTAGGATTAGACATAAACACAGTTTTGAAAGATGGATTCATGGTGCACCCGTTCATATTTATATACCGTATTTCCCGGACTATAAGTCACACTTTTTTTCATAGTTTGGCTGGTCCTGCGACTTATAGTCAGGTGCGACTTATTTATCAAAATTAATTTGACATGAACCGAGAGAAATGAACCAAGAGAAAACATTACCGTCTACAGCCATGAGAGGGCGCTCTATACTGCTCAGTGCTCATGTAATCTACACTGAAAACATAGAGCGTCCTTTCGCGGCTGTAGACGGTAATGTTTTATTTTGGTTCTTGGTTCGAAATAAATGCGACTTATAGTCCAGTGCGACTTATATATGTTTTTTTCCCTCGTCATGACGTATTTTTGGACTGATGCAACTTATACTTAGGTGCGACTTATAGTCCGAAAAATACGGTACATTTTGTACATTCTAAAAAAGTTATTTGGTGCACCTTTAAGTAAAGTAAATGTTTTGAGAGGTATAGTTGAGTTTGTCAGTGTTTTACAATTCCATGTGTTTTAGGTATGAAGACATCTAAGAAACTAGTTGATTTTTTTAATTTATTTAAAAAAAAAATTGATATAGTGTTTTTATTTTGCATGGGATATTTTACAATCACAAATTATTAGAAACAGTAAACATCACTGGATTTAGTGTTTTAACTATGTATTCATTATCATTTCATTGCAGTCAATTTGTGTGATATTTGCACATAAAATCATAATTATATTTCATATATATCTTATCAAATCATGTATTTATATCAAATATATCATATAATAAAAACGTAGACATAAAAATAAAAACATGGCATAAATGTCTTAATTGTTTTAAACCTTTGATTACAATTATGTTACTAAATCAGCAGGAAATATTTCTGAATATTTTTGTTTCCTATTAATGAATACTACTTAGGTGATATTTGTGGTTTTATTATCCACAGCCATTTTAACCATAAATATGAATTTTGCTGTCCTTTTGCAATTCCATGTAATGCCACTTGTGGTGTAAAAATTACACAATTCGCACTTTCACATCTGTTTTGTGGTGCCTTTACACTCTCTGATGTACAGTTGCTTGTTTTTAACCGCTCTCTGTGTGCGTTTATATGTGAGGGTGATTTCTGGGTTCCGGTCACCACGAGGTTGCCTGTTTTTCACTCGAGCCAGGTTTCAGGTTGATTTAAAGACTGTTAGGAATGGCAGCAAAAGGGAGAAGACAAAAAAAAAAAGAGCGTCGACAAATCAACTCATGCCGATGCCTCTCAAGGTTTCAGTTGCAACCTATTCAGCAGGAGAAAAGAGAAAAAATATATATACACTCTATCCTGTCAGGGGCTTTTGGCTTATCTTGAGTGACTGTCAAGGCTGGGAATATCAGGGAATGGACAGAAACATATAAAATTAATAAGCTCCTGGATGTTGTCGGAAGTTATGATGCTTCCATAAATCCTGGTTTGATCAGAGAGGACAAGGCTTAAAGCCGGAGCAGCCTAACACACACGGCGAGTGTTTTTGGGCCTGGCTTCTCATTCTGTCACGGAGATAGAAGCCCTTAGCTGGCGGAATAAGATTTATCTTCCTTCCTCCCCCTTTCATGACTGACAAATCTGAGAAAGCCGGAGGCGACTTGGCAGCCATTACTACCTTTATTAAAGGGCATGGCAAGCAAGGTTAAACTTGGGCCAAAAGAAAAAAAAGGGAAAGAAATGCACAGAAGAGAAAAGAAATGTCTCTTACTTATCAGTTGTATGTCCCATGTTGGGTGAAAGGTCGAAGAGCTTTTTGTTTGTTTGTTTGTTTCCTATAGCAAAGGGATGGATGCTATCTGTCCCGGCATCCAAACAGCAAGGCTTTCTGGAGTGGTGCAGGTAATATTTCATGTCAAGAATTAGGCAAGTGTGCCTCTGTGTTTCTTCAGTGGGTGGCGGAGTGAAACATTGATCATCGTCTCAGCAGCAAACAACGATGCATTGGCTTTTTCAAGAGGATGTTCTTTGTGCAAGCATATTCATTGCGGCGGTAATTAAATGCTGAGGTTGTGTGCGGTGTATGTGTGTGTGTTTCGTACAGCTTGAGCGTGCAAGCGGTTGCGGTGGTCATCAGAAAGAGAAACAAACCACAACAATAATGATGCTTGCAGGACCAAATTAGAAAAACTGTATTCCAGTTTGAGGGGTTGTATGGACAATATTTCATGCTTTCTGGGCATGTCAATACAAAACAAGTAATTCAAATCATGCATGAACGAGTCCTCAGTACATCACAACAATTTGAGGTTTTTTTTTTTTTAGGATGGGTTTCATTTTAAACATTTTTCAAAAATATCTCAATAAATACATGATTATGCACCTTTAACAGTGAGCTAGAGGAGATTTGAACAGCTTTAACTATCTTGACTAAAGGTCCTGTAAACGCATTCTGTCAATAAGTGTTTTCTAGGAAATAATTGAATTGAGTGTTTGACGTCTGCGCTCTGGGTGCTTTACTGCTGGACTGGTTCTGAGCTGAAGTCTCTCAGATTATCCTGTGAATTGCTCTACCTGTGAAGTCTCCGGTTCGCCGATGGCTCTTCTGCATGAATTATTCAGATAGGCAGAATCCTCACAAAATGCTTGTGAAGGAAGTGAATTCTGCTCACTGGTAAACAGATTTTAGCGATTTTCTGCTCCGAATCCCTTCTGAGTTGAGTTGTGCCTCGGTGGCAGTGACGGATAATTACATCACATCTCTTTTTCCTCCAAACTTTCCCCTGAACCCATTGCAACAGCCCCATCCCACATCACTTCACTGAATCACATTTACCGCTTACCTTTAGTCTCCAGACATTTGTGGTGAGGAAAAATAGCCCCCGCATATTGAAATGACCAGCCGAATAAAGGTATTTATGTATTTATTTATGCGTGTATGTTTGAAAGTATAGTTAAGTAAATGATGCCAAAAATGTCATTTATTTATTTATGTTTAAACAGAAAGTACAGTAAATTCTGATCAAATTTATTTTGGGCCCCTTTAAGAACAAGTGGTTTTGAAAATAAATTATTTATTATAAATAATAATTACATTAATATTTATACAGTCAAAATGATTGAATGAATAGATATATAATTTTGAGATTATGGACAGTGTCATAAAACACACTAGTGCAATACTGAGGGTTCAGGGCAGCTCCAGCATTCCAGAGCAGATGGGAGGAAAGGACACACACACACACACACACACACACACACAACCTAACAAGAATGAGATGCAGTCCTCCAAACTAAAGGTCTGAATAGGTCTCATTCATTTACTTGCCATCCCTGAGAAAAGTTTTAATATTTGGATCTTTCGGGTTCAAAGCTCAAAGACACTCTTAATTTACATTTTATTAAAAAATGTCATTTAACTTTACATTAAGTGTTTTTCACAAATATTGTGGAGACACTGGGTCTTTTTTTAGGAGCTAAAATCTGAGAAGTAGTTAAAGCAATCATCTCCATTTGTATGAATGGGATTTTTGGTATCAAATCTGAAAAAAAATAATAGTTTGGGACATTTTTGGGACCACCAGAGGAGACTCGTGTGAGAATATTACTGTTTTTATGTGATGTATGTCTTCATTTAAAACTGCATTATCTATCTATCTATCTATCTATCTATCTATCTATCTATCTATCTATCTATCTATCTATCTATCAGAAACTTCATTTCATAGCAAACTGACTGTCAAACATTGAATTTCTGATGTGTTGTAGCATTTGATAATATACTGTATGCTTCAAATCATCAGAGGACATACACTACTTCTATAAGTGAACATTAGCCGTTTAAAGCTGTTTACACATTGCAATCAAGGCAATTGGCCGCCTTTACCACTGACAGATAAATAAAGCACAAACTTTTTTTTCCTACTTGGTCTTTGAGCTCCTTCGGTGCATAGGAGAGGCCAAAACCCAAAAAGTCGGAGACAGGAAACGCTCCTGTACCGCGGCTTTGTCATCACGCTTGAAGAATTTCTGTTTAATGTACTGTAATGTGGAATTCAGCAGGGACCGGTTTAATTGAGTTTTACACAAACCAGTTGGGAGCGGCGCTGGAAGCTAGGTGATGTTGAGGTTCTTAATCTGTCTCTCCGTAGAGGGTTGTTGACGAAGTGGTTCTTTCTCTTTGTGCGGGGAAAAAAGAGGAAGCCTAGGAAATGATACATCTGTGGATAAAACCAATTGGCAACCCTCAAAGGGAACAAGGTTGATAAGACAAATCCAGCACTTGTAGAGAAATAAAAGAATCCAACTGTTCATTAAAGGCGGAAACAAAACAGGCGATTGAGATGGCAGGCCGGCCGGCCGAAAGAGAGAGGCAGGCAAAAAGAGATGGCTCCTATCAGAGGAAAGGATTGGAAAATAATCAAGGATTTGTGAGCTGAATTAATAACCAGACAAATACAGATTTTTTTTTTTTTGTTCCCTGCTTTCGCAAAATTAGGAAGGATGGACCACAATTATCTAACACAGGACACCGTTTAGCTGCACTTATTATCTCCTAATTATGAAAGATAACTCAAATCTAGAGCTTCAGATGTGTCATGAAAACACTCAGTGTCAAACTTGCTGGCAAGATTTCAGTGTGCTCATTGGAAAGAAAAATCACAAAGGAGATCTCTTTAATATCTCGGTTGTTTCTCCTAGACAGCGAAGAGATTAAATGGTGTGCAAATGGAGATTTCTTCTTCTTCTCGGATTTATTTCCTGAGAAAAAGACTTCAGCATGAGTTTCAGATGAGATTCACAATGTCTTGTAATCAACACAAGAAACATCATTGAATGATACACTGCCGTTTGATTATATAACTTCTACCTGTCTTTCTATGGAACTTACAATCAGAAAGGCACTTTTAGGCAAAAAAAAAAAAAGATTATTTTTCCTAAACAGTGATGAGATTTAATGGAGTGCAGATGGAGACTTCTTCACAATCCAGGTGTTTCTCCTGAAAAAAAAAAAAAGATCCCATCACACACGTCTCCTTCAGAGTTTCTAATAAGGTCAACACAAGAGTCTCACAATCAGCACAAAAATGCCATTCAAATGTTAAATAGGGATTTATGTATCTTGTAGGAAAGAAAAATCCCACAAGAGATCTTTTTAATATCTAAATTGTTTTTCCCAGGCAGTGATGCGATGGAGACTTCTTTAAAAGTCAGATGTTTCTTCCTCCTGAGAAAGATACCCCAGTGATCTCACACACATCCCCTCTCAAGCTTCTAATAAGGTCAGCAATGTCATTTAGATAATGAATATGAACATCTTAGAAAAAAAAAAAAATTAATATCTTGATGGTGGCTCATACACTGCACTGAGATTAAATGAGGGCTTTTGCTTACGTATTCTGCCTCTTCTCATGAACAAAAGGATGAATTTGAATTTGAGTTGAATAATCCCACATTTTGATATTTCAGTTGTTGCTCCTAAACTATAATGAGCTTCAATTGAGACTTTTAGTTCTTAGATGCATCTCATGAGAAAAAAAACTCTGGTAATTTAACTGCTCTAAACATCTCAGTAATCTCTCAAACTGTGCTCAGATTTGTCAAAATACCAAAATCTGCAGTTAGAATTCAGAATTCTTGCTATGAACCCAATCATTTCTCATGAAATCTGTCTTTTGTCTTATTTGTTTCTGAAGAAATGTTTGTGATGTTGCATAAATGGAATCTTCACAGTTTCCTAATGGGAAAGAGCAACCTCTGAACAATTGTGTTTTCTATTAGGTATAAACATGACACATGTGAATCAAAAAAAAATTTGAAGCATGTGCAGACTAAGTACATTAGCGAGGGGGTGGGACCGCAGAACTTCATCAACTGACCATAGATGTGTAACGAGAGACTGGGTAGCACTTTATTTTACAGTCCTGTTCCTCATGTACATACTATGTACTTATTATAGTAATTACAATAACTAAGTAATAACTAGGTACTAACCCTGAACCTACCCCTAAACCTAACCCTACCCCAGGTAGTTACCTTGTATTACCATAACTTTCTTAGATAAATACACTGTAAGTATACTATAAGTATATGTCAGTACACGTACTGTAAAATAAAGTGCAACCAGAGACTGTCCGGCTAACGGTGATATAACCACACACACACACACACACACAGAGGGCTCAGGAAAGGCAGGGGACGCTCGCTCGCCATAATCAGCACTTGTGTGATCTGCATGCTTCAACATACCATGCTGTTTCTTGTGAAATAAAGCCATTCATCAACACATCAATAAAAATATAGAGCAGATTATTATTGCGTTGGCCGCCCCATACACCTTCAGTCATAAATAATGGCCTGCTGGCCACTGCTTATATTAATTAGAGGTAGAATGCAGATAATGCGAAGGCTCTTTTATTGCTGCAAGCTGAATCAATTTTACAGTGTTATTCAGACTCGCGCAAGGTCAGGCAAAGTTGTTGAGAGAAGATGTGTCCCTTGTAAAACCGTGATCAGCCTCTGTACTCTGTGTTGAGAAAAAGATGCAAGGTTGAACACCATCACATCATGCACGCTCAATAGTTTTGCATTGATGGTCGATGGATCATGCATGCTTTGTATGCTTGTTACAGCAGAGGTTCTCAACTGATGGGTCACAAAGCACATAAACTATCCATATAACCGCAAAAGTTAGGATGGCAAGATTAATAGTTTAATAATATAATAGGTTAATGATCATTTTAAACTGAGAACATTTTTTACATTTTAAATTGAGAAGATAACACTTTCTATAGCTTTTGTTGTTGATGTCGATGTTTGTGTGTTTAAAGGCATTATTTACTTGCTATTTTCAGACTCTTGCAACATCAAAATCCCATAAATCAGTTTTTTAGCTTGGATAATCAGTTTGTGCTAATTGTATATTTTTTTCAGTAAATTATTGGATTAATAAATAACTAAATAAATAATCAAATAATAATTATTCTATTATTTAATAATTAGATAGTAATAATAAAGTTTAGAGTCAGTAAGTTCATTGATTTGTTTCAAATATATGCTGTCCTTTTAAATGTTCTATTTGTCAAAGAATACTGAAAAAGATTGTATCATGGTTTGCACAAAAAATAAAAATAAATTCAGCGCAACTGTTTTAAATGTTGGTAATAATTGTCGTGTGACACTGAAGACTGGAGTAAGAGCTGCTGAAAAATGAGCTTTGAATCACAGAAATTAAAATTAAAATTATATATATTTTTTTCATTTTTACTGTTTTTGTTTAATTATTTTAACTACTTGATTTGACTTAATTTGATTTGATTTCAAGGACATTTGTTAACTTGTAAATACTCTGTGTTCAGTTGATTTCCAGTGAACTGTAAAATCTCTGATTGCTAACAGCTATTTATCAGAGTCACATGTACTGTATTGTACAGAATGTAATGTTTCATTGTGCATGATTATTGACTGCTTAAGTCTATTTAATTTTTTCTTGTATTTTTAGCAATAGGCCAGAGGTTTAGAGAGCAAACCCATGTGTTAAATCTTAATTTAAGATGTGTTTAACACATTCAACCACTGCTCGCACTGTACTCTCTCTATCTCTCTCTCTCTCTCTCTCCGCTAAAGTCGTCAGATTAGATGACAATAGCACTATTCTACCATTCAGGAATACCTTTAGAACTCTCTAGTTGCCTCAGAGAATGGGTTTAACATGGTTTTGACTGGTTCAGGTGACAAATTTAACAGTTTGCACATCTAATTTAGCAAATTTCTTTTAGGGAATTTGTTATGATCAAATCAGCAGGGTTTTTGAGAATAGAAAACCACTGCTTAAAGAGATCCGCTCTAGTGTTTCAGTGCAGTTGTCATTTCCATATTCCCTGGTCATTTTAGTTTGTTTCAGAAATGAAAGAAATGCCTTTAACAAATGGCATTATAATCTCATCAACAAACAATGTTCATAATTACCATAATTAGCTCCAGGAGAACCAGTAAACAGTGTGTTATGATGAAATAGTGATGTTGACCAATAATTTTCTGCAGAATGGACCTATTAAAGGCCACCTGCAGATACAGCTTCCTCTCTGCTTTGGCAAAATTGTGGCATTCTTTGTCCATGAATATCAGACTGACCTGCTGTTTCCTGTGAATCTCTCTCTCTCTCTCTCTCTCTCTCTCTCTCTCTCTCTCTCTCTCCTCTCCCTCTCTCTCTCTCTCTCTCTCTCTCTCTCTCTCTCTCTCTCTCTCTCTCTGCTCGATGATCCGAGCTCTGACTCCTGTTAAATCTTGATATATTGTGTGACATTGTCAATGATGGGAGGATCGGGTGGGATGTCTGGGATTAATCGGCGGGCACGGATGCAGATTCCGTCAGTAGACTCCATCTCGAGCTGAGAGGCTTCATTTCCACTCAGCCGCCCCCGTTGTGCATGCAAAGCAGATTTAGTGATAGGTAATCCATATAGGGTTTTTAGCACAGCTTTTCAGAGGATTGAAGAAGAATTATGCACAGTTTTAAATGAAGAGTTTGTCCAAAAATGAACATTCTTTCATTATTTACTCCTGTTGTTCTAAATCTATATGCAGTTATTTATTCACGTGGATCATAAAAAAAGATTTTTTTGAAGAGTAGCAATCAGTAAATAGTGACTACAGGAAAATAAGCTCCAGAAGTGATGAAAAACAGTATAAAATAACCCTAAAGTTGTTCATAGTACTTGTATGCTTTATTTCAAGTCTTTTGCATATCATGCCATGTTTTTGTGAGCTGAAATTTACAATGTTTTTGACTGAAGAACTCTCTTAAATGCGCCATCTGATGCTACATCCACTTTTACAAGTTGTTTGAACTGAAATGTGTGTTGGCAGTGTGTGTACACAACCACCCTGTTATGATAATGTCACACAGACGAGCCCCGCCCACAATAGTTTGATTGACAGTAGTGTTTCAGCAAAGAATTGACTGTCGTCTTACCTTAGACCCGCCCTGAGCTGTCATCACCTGCCATTGGAGCAGATTGAGGTGTTTTGTTGTTGGATGTAATAATGAACATGGCAGTCGTCATTTACTCCCGACATCTGAGACACTGAAGCCCAGTGGATTGCATTTGTTTCTTGAAAGAATGTGCCACCGATCTACCTAAATGTGTCTATGTTCACTCGAATCCTTCGTGATCCATCCTCACCAACAGAAAAAGTTAATATAAGGATTTTTTAATGAATTTTGTCTAATCGTCTTTCAAGTTTCACAATGAATGCAGCTTAAAGTAAACAGTCTCTCTGAGAGCGGCTCAAAAGAGAGGGGCGGGGTCAGCAGAGCTCATTAACATTTAAAGGAAAATGCTCCAAAACGGCTTGATCTGAAAAGAGCTGTTTTTGACAGGGTAAAATTTGTTTTGTACACTACCATTGATAATTTTTAACCAAACTATGTTACAGACTTTTCATTAAGACTCTAAAGAATCATATCAACTTGTGGAAGATGGGCATCCCATGACCCCTTTAAAACTCTTGAAACGCTTTGTCCATTTGACATATTTGAATTGATTGAATGTGTAGAAGAACCATTGTTTTGGGGGGTTGGTTCAATGCTGTCATATGAATAACCTTTCAGAACTTTAGCAGAGGGAATAAGAACCTAAATTTCAGACTGTCCCATGAAAACTTGGCCTATAGCACATGCGACATATATACAGTTTTCTTTATAGTGTTTTCTGTGTTAAGGGCAAAAAAAATAAATTAAATTAAAATATGAAAACATTTTCTCTTTATGTGTTTCACGAAAAAAAAAAAACATCAAACAGGGTGAGTAAATCATGACTGTATTTCACTCTGAGATGAATTTTCCCTTTGACATGGCAACTGCAGTGGCTAAAATGTTTCAAACAGAAGGAAAAAGTGTCTCATTCTTTCCTTCACCTTTTCTTTCTGCCTTCAGAAGCGCCTCCAGCAGTCTCCATCTCCATCCCAGAGGAGCTGAACTTTGCTAAAATATTCCAGAATATCACATTGTTCCCAGCTCTCTCCCTCCCCCTCTGCCTTGAAAAAGTTTGCAGCACCTGTCACCTGTCAAGCGTCCGGTTATTTTCTGTCGGTTTTATACTGCTATTTCATATTATGGCTCATTAAAGCGCAGCGCGGTCCGCGGCCGTATTTACATAGGGCTGGCGGGAGAATTTTAATTTGCACTGGTACTGAGCATGACCGTAACTGAGGAGTGCAGTGCCACAAAATGACTTTTCTCACTTGACATCCCCCTTAGAAAACACAGAGCTGAGCTTAATTGCTTGAACAGGGCCACCAAAGATGGAGACGGAACCCCTCGCCGGAGGACCCCTTCCTGGCTCCTCATTGGTCCTGGGCGCTCTAGTGAGATATTATTGTACAGCATGAGACCATCCCATTAACCCTTTCAAAATGCCTCACATTATCTTTGGCGGTGGCTTTTTTTCTGGATTCTAAGGATTTAGATGTGAAATTTAAGATTTCATTGCTTGTTTTGTGTCCTGGACATAAAAATTACATAATGAAATAGCAATTCTAGTTTAAGTGTTCCTTAGGAGATATAAAAAAGAAATAAACTATTAAGCCATCAAGATATGGTAAATATATATATATATATATATATATATATATATATATATATATATATATAGACAACTATAAAATACTTGTGAATTTGATGAGAAAAGCCTGTTGAGATCACTTTAGAGAACCTTTAGAGAAGATTCAAGTCAGATTGCTCAAGTTTTTTTCTCAGAAGAATATAAATTTAAGCAAAAGTCTAAATTAGATTTTTGTTTAAAAGAGAAATTACTAGAGATACTAGAGAAATCTTCACTTTGATTTCACAAAGGAATTGCATTGTGGGGGTGAAAACAACTATTGTAAAGAACTATCAACTAAGTCTCAGATTTGTCTCCAAAAATTTCTTAGAAGGAATAAAAACACAAGTTGTGGCGCACTTAATGGTAAGGATATATGTTGAATTTGGGGGGGGGGTATGAAAAAAGTTGAGTTCATTGAGATATCATCTTGTCGAATCTGAGCACAGTTTGAGACATTAAGACCTCTTCTGAATCTCTAGAGAATAGTATGTTTTTTCGAGAAACATTTAAGAGGCAGGAGACTTCAATTAATATAATAATATAGTAAATATATTTTCAGCACTACTAGGAGAAACAATTCATCATTATTTTAGGTTTTTCTTTCCTATGGCAATAAATGAGATCTCAGTTTTGCTTCATTTAAGTAATGAGGATGTCTTCAATATGCCTCAGCACTTCAACAAAAAACACTTTGTACCAATTGAGAAACACTCTCCTGTGGATCAGAATGAAGTCTTTTTCTTTGTCCTTCTCTCTCCTTTGTTCACTGATGTAGTCAGTTTCTAGATCAGCAGTAGTTTGAGGTGCTGAGCCAAAATCTCTCTCTCTCTCTCTCTCTCTCTCTCTCTCTCTCTCACGCACACACGCACACACTTCCACAGAGCTCTGAAATCAATCACTAGCAATGGGGTTTGGCTCTGATCTTGCTCATCAGCCGCGGACACACCGAAGCGCTCAGTACTATCAGCACCATGACTGCCGCACTCAGAATGCATTGTGGTTTTTTGGAAAGCATATTGTATCATTTCACCATCTGTCCTGGTGGAGGAGATGGCCGAGCCTGTTTACCGTCTGCTGCTTTCAGCACATGAAGATCTGGAGTATTCTTTCTGGCCTGGATCTTCTTGGAGATCGTAACATAACCTACAGGGGTCGCCGTAGAGCACAAATATCAGTTCTGCTGGATTTAAGTGTCATCACATCAAATTTTTTATTGTATTATTGCTATTGGTGCACACATTTCTTTAGAGCATGGCAGTTGCAAAAATGTCATATTAAAATAAAACGGGTTGTGATCTGCATTTCATGTTGACTATTAATGTCATAATTTTTCTTGTCCATCAATTTGAGGGAGTTCCAAATCTTCAAATTAACATGTTACTATACTGTGGAAATGAGGATGATTGAGGTGACATCCGGTTCCTCCGTGTGGCTGCTGACTGCACGTTCAGCTGCTCTTTGGCTGATGGAATAATACGGAGCAGATTGGTGGAGATCTGCAGTCCATGTTTTTTGATCTTTCCTCGTCACGCCACGTTTGCTGGCACTCACCGTCTCAGCCTCACCGCACTGGCGTGGCCTCAACCTGCCTGCCAGCTTTCTTCCCCTCTCTCTCTCTCTTTCTCTCTCTTCATGCCAGACTTATTCCCTCATGGCTGTTCTTTACACATTTTGCACCCCATTTTACAAGGGCTAAACTAGTGCAATCACAGGACGAATAGTTTAATATACATATGAATGGCCCATACGCTCTTTTTCATGATGGACACAAAAGAACTCTAGTAGTGCTACATTCAATTCATCTGCTTAAGGCCAAAGCAGACCATACATATTCTGTGCAGAAAGACGAATGTTCATGAATTGTGACGGCTGGACTTGATTCTCCAGGGAGTTTGGGCAATTTGGACGTCTGAGAACCATCAACTGGCATCTTTAGTATCTTTGTACAGTACAGTATGCTCTCTTATTCCAGATTGTTCACCATATTCTGTTGGTAATTAATGCACAAGGACAATTTATTAAAGAAATTATAACAGTTCAATGGATAATCAACATAAAATTCTTCTCTGGAGCATAAAATGAAAATTTGAAATAATGCATAATTTGTTTTTTGTTCATGTGATTGCAATGAATGGAGAGCTTTCAGGATTCAAAAAGGATGCAAATTCATCAGAAGCATCATAAAATGGCCTGTATGACCTATATTTAAAGTCTAAAAAAGTCTAATAGTCTATAAAAGCTTTGTGCAACAAACAGACCATTTTACAGTCTTTATTCACTCATAATTAGTGAGCTGTTCTGAGGTCATCATTGTTTAATTGAAAAGATCAGATTCAGTCTGATAGACATAATTCACAAGAAAATGTCTCATTAACATGAAGACATGATATACAACAGCATTCAATATAGTGCACGAATTAGTATGGACTTGTTTCGTAATGCTTCTTTTTGTCATTGTGTAGATTTACAACTGAACTTTTCAGTCACTCTGATTCATTTTATATTGAAAAGAATGGATATATTCAAACATCTTGTAGGTCAGTGTTAGATTACTCTAAGAAATCGTTCTTTAGCTGTAACTGTTGTTTTTTCCCTTTCTTTTTGTCACAATGGGTGGGAAAACCTGGGGCTAATTTGGTAATAATAGTGTTTCATGATGTGTAAGCCCAATTTGCACACTTTCTTTGCCATTTCCCCGCTCTGCTGCGCTATCTCGCCACATCTGCCTCTTATCTCCTCAGCGTGAAGCACTTCATTTGAGGCTAATGGCATATGCCTGATCCTAATCTCTTCCATTCATTCCTCCACTGTGAGATGGAGATCTTCATTGGCAGGATGAGACAGTAAAAAAGGGGTTGTTAATGAGCCGTGCTGACTTCTTCTTCTTCTCTGCTTTTGAGGGTCAAAGGCAGACGGAGCAAAGATTGAGTCAAGGAGATGGCAGCTTTGCATGAGGCACGAAACTGTTTTTATTAAAGGGACAGAAGACATGGCTGTCTGTTATCATGCAAAATTAGAGATGCTTAGTCTTAAAACATTATTACAGAAGAGCATTTACTATATTTATTTTTGTATGAATTATCTGTTTTATTGTTAATAATTTATCTTTTTTCATATGCATATTTTTACATCATTTTTATGAAGAGTTCAGATGCATAAGCCTCTAAGTGCCATCTAAAATGAGCATTTTTACCTGGCTCCTATACAGTGCTTTAAGTGGCCCAAAAGAGGTGCCGGTACTCTATTATAGCCACAAAAAAAAAAATCTGTTTTGTTTTTTTTGATGACTCCCCTCATCCATTGAGGTAACAACAACTATATTGAAGGGGTTTTATATACAGCAGTCAACAGGCGACCTTAATAATAAATCCTTTTATTAGTTTGTGGATTTGCTTGAGCTAGAAAATAACTACTGAACATAAATAAAATGTGCAAAAGGATTTTAAAAAATACCCTTAGGAAGAGCTACTGCATTCAAACTTCCAAACTGACTCAAATGATTCGCGAACCCGCTACGAACTCCCGAACTGATTCAAATGATTCGCGATCCCACTCCGAACTCTCTAACTGATTCAAATGATTCGCGATCCCCAAACTGACTCAAATGATTCGCGAACCCGCTACGAACTCTCGAATTGGTTCAAATGATGCGCGAAGCCGCTCCGAACTCCCGAACTGATTCAAATGATTTGCGATCCCCAAATTGACTCGATTCGCGAACCCGCTCCGAACTCCCGATCTGACTCAAATGATTCGCGATTCCGCTCCGAACTCCCAAACGGACTCAAATGATTCGCGATCTCCAAACTGACTCAAATGATTCGCGAACCCGCTACGAACTCCCGAACTGACTCAAATGATTCGCGAACCCGCAGCGAACTCCCGAACTGGTTCAAATGATTCACGCTCCATACTCCGAACTAGGAAGAATTAGTAAGCGTGCATTATGAAGGGCGTTCTGAAAAGCGGCAGCGCAGGCAAAGGATTCTGGGTGCACGGAGAGGTGGCGGTAAGCTCAAGAGCTATATTTGGAAGTGCCGGTACTGAGTACCATTGCGTACCGGCCCACTTAAAGCACTGCTCATATATCTATGTTCATTTATTTGACTTTAATGGCATGGAAAAGGCCAATACTATGCCATTAACAAATACTGAACCTAGAGGAGCCTGATAAAAATGCAAAAATAATAATAAAAAAAAAAATATATATATATATATATATATATATATATATATATATGTATGTATATATATATATATATATATATATATATATATATATATATACATATATATATATATATATGTATATATATATATATATATATATATATATATATATATATATATATGTGTGTGTGTGTGTGTGTGTGTGTGTGTGTGTATACGCATATGCTTTTATTGTATTCTGTTTTATAATTAATAATTACATTTACATTTATATTTATATATATATATATATATATATATTTCATATTATTTTTTATATTTATATTTGTTCTTATATCTTGCTTTTGATATGCTACCCACAGACATATACAGTATAACCATATATGTATATATATATATAAATATAAATAATTTCAAAGGATAGAGACATGGATATTTTTGTGGTCTCAATGTGTTCAAATATATGTTCGCATGTGGGTGTATTCATTTAATTTTTCTTGGCTTTCCTCAACTGCTAGCACTCTTGGTAACTGCAAATGGATTGTAAGTTTACATTGGCCTTTCAACACTCACAACCAGATGAGATATTGCAGCAAATGCCCGAAGGGACATAAATAAAGTTGCACTCGACTGGCACAACTCTTGATGTTCCACCACCTTCTTCACTGTGTATCTGAGCTCACGGTAAAAGGCAAGAAGAGACTGAGGATCGCTTGTGCTGTCTGAAACACTGGGTTAGTCTCTCAGCCTCCTGGGCAACATATGGAGGGCTTCGAGTTGTTGCTGTATGTCTCAACTGCTGCGGTACAAAGTGGCGCTCTAACTGCAGCCCTTGAGATCTCATTAGAGGCCTGATTCAGCGGCGTGGCTTTGGGAAGTTGCCGTGGGCTGAACAGTCTCAACCAAGACAGGATCTGTACTGCTTGCCAGATCATAAACAACATTTGCATATAATGTCAACGTTTGGCAATATCCTTTAGCAAAGGCACTATCTATACTTTGACAGTTCTTCAACAAAAACTGCAAAGCTGAGAGGTAAGCAATGGTGTTTAGTATTCAAGTGAACATCAACAACAATGCAAAAATATTTGGATTGTTCATCTTATGCAATTGTTTCTTCTCTTCTTTCTAGTAAAAGGAAAAGAAAAATATCTTTCAAAGCAACGTGATAGCTTAGTGTGATAGAAAATCTTTAGTTGCTCCTGCTCCATTCTCTTCCAGGTCAAATATGGCTCACTGAGTTTCATCAAATTTGGTGTTAATGGTGACAAACATGAAGTCAAGCCTGGCCAAATGTCTTCACAGACCTTTTTGAATTAATGATGCCATTTATCATTCATTTATCGTTACATTCTTAGTAACTGTTTCTCCATTTCTTTGAATATTAATTAGTATGATTTCACTATTTAAGGATATCTCACTCAATTCAATTATGACCTGTCAAATTGCTTATACATGTAAGAATCACGTTTGACATTACATCTGTTTCTCCCTTTTTTTCTCATGAAAACACAGTTTTTACTCAAATAACTATGTGAGGAAAAGACTGACATTAAAAAAACGTCCAGTTTGAACTTAATAGAGTTTATTTTTGAACTTCTGTTTCCATCACCTTTACTCAATGGGTTTTTTTTTAAATCGGTTTTTGGTTATATGTCTGAAAAAGGTCTGTGGTTAACACAAACTCAAGATATCTGTTTTATTTTCTGACATAAAACACATAAGTAATACTCCTGATTTTTTAAGCTTTTAAGGGTCTTGAAAAGGGTTTTTTCTTACAAGTGGTGAAATGGGACTAGAGGTTTTCGGGGACGTTAAACATCATCAGGCCAAACGGGTCAACTTTTCACTACTCCATTTATAATCGCACTCTTGCAAACTCTTCTAACTTTTCAAATTGTTGATTTTAAAGATTAAATGAGTTGACAAAAGCTTAATGGTGGGGACATCATACAGTTGTGGCATAGTTCATTTAAAGCCTAACTTTAACTTATTACTTTAACCAGTGTATTTGGATTCACGATTCATAAAAGTAATGCGCATTTGTGAAAATTATCCTGATAATCAAAACGTCCATGAATCCTAAACTTTTGTTAGTCACAGAGATATTTTTTTTTGCAGTAAACGAAAAGCCAGTGGAAAAATCCAGTTGGGTTTTCGTTCAAGGGATCCAGGGTGATGCTAACCTCTGGTTAGGCTTACAAAAAATATGTCATTCCATCATCGCCTCACAAAAGTGGTGCATCAAGATTGACGTCAAGAATGAGAAACACAAAATCCAGTGATGTCTGACATCAGGACATCGAACCTTAGCGCAACAAGTTGTTGCACTCTCCGTATTTGAATTCCACGTTCAATATTCAGGCAAACCTCCGCAACAATGTTTTTGGATTGTTTATCTCAAGCAATTGTTTCTCCCTTTCTCCCTCATAAAAATAAAATAAAAAATCAGTTTACTCAGTTAATTATCATGCTCACCCTTGGGTGACTCAAAGCCTCAAGATTTCTCTCCAGATACTGCCGTTACTTTAGAGGCGTCACTGTTGCGGAGCGCGCCGCATATTAGCGCTGGAGTAATTAGGTGGCATTAGGTATTATTCACACCTATCCAACTGTATTAGAGCGTTGTTACAGTGGTGAGCTCGATGTTAATGAGAGCGAGCGTCTAAGCCGCTGCACCGTCGAGAATGCACCGGCTCCCCCCCAACCCTCACCACTGTATTTGTCATGCGGTGTAGTCGCACACAATCAGCCCTCGGTTCCTCTATAATTGCGGCATGGAGCTCCACACAATGATAGGAGCTGAGAGAATACAGTCGCCTTGACAGATGTTGTAGGTCTTTGGGGATAAATAAAGAAAAAACAGGCGTAACCTTTTTTACTTGAACTGTAAATCACTTCGTGCTGCTCGCTCTCTCTGCGCCCTCCTTCTCGTGCTCTGTTAAAGATGGAAAATAAATAATGTGTGAAGGTGCCATGATTTGGGTGATTTAGGGCGAGCTTTGAGAAGCGTATTATGGGGGTCTGACAGGCGAGGTGAGATAGTCGGGCTGTGTTAAGAGGCTGGGATAAGAGGCTGTGACATTATGTCTGCTGGGTTAAGGTGTCGGGCGTCAAAGCATCAGCTGCTATTACTGGATCAATACCTCTCAGTTTTGCACTTATCTCTGGGCTGATGGTGAGCAGCTTTACTGGATGCACACCAGGGACTGAGCGCCAGCTTCCCTTCTGTATCTCTCTCTCTTTCTCGTTAGATAATGCCGGTGAGACCTTGAGAAATTAGTATCAGTGTAGAGAGTTCAGAGTGAAGCAGTTCTTGCCTCTGTGTGCACTTTAAGTGCAGTTGTCTTTTTTTATGCAGTGGTTTTGTCACAGACAAATTCTAGAGTAGGAGAAATAGTGACATGATTGTAATGCTATTTTAAATAGAAGCATGTTCAATTACTCCTAATAAAATAATAATACTTACACTTACATTTCTAGAATGAAGTGGTCCAAAGGTGCAATTGGATTCTTTTTAGAGCTTTCCATTCTTACAACCACGATCTTGAGCATTACAAATTTTTTTTGCATTTATCTCAAAATATAATAAACTTTATATACATTTCATTTAAATCATTATATTTGTATATCTTTCCTTTTGGACAATTGTACTTCCAGTGATATTTCAGACAGAATTATTATACGTAACTAAAACAAATTCTGAAACTAAAATTTAAACCATTAAAAAAAAATTATAATAATAATATTCTTTAAATAAGATAAAATAAACGTTTCCTAAAATAAAATAAATTTACTGATGCAACTTTTTTATTTTTATGTAGTTAAACTTGGTGTGTATATATATATATATATATATATATATATATATATATATATATATATATATATATATATATATATATATATATATATATATATATATATATATATATATATGTATAACTAAAGCTATAATAAATATACAAAATATATAAATGTATATCAAAAAACTAAAACTTCTAAAAGACAAAACTACAATAAAAATGAAAACAGAAAATATATAAATAAAAATTAATTCAAAATATGAATAAAAATGCGAAACTATTTGTAGAAATAAATACAATTTCTCAATGAATTTAGCTTTAGCACAAACTAAAATATAACCCAAAATAAAATTTACTGAATTATTTAATTTAAAATAACTTTAATTTAAAATAACTATTTTAATATGATTTATTTCTGTGATGGCAAAACTTACTGAGCCCTCAACTTTTAATGTAATTTACTTTAAAGGCAACTTTTATGTAAATCCAAAAACTTTCAAACAAAAAATCTGATTATTTAATGTATAACTCTCATCGCTAGTTATGTTGTGTGAGGTTAGCAATGCTGTTTTTTTGGTAAACCAAATTTCCTCTTGAAGTGTCCAGGATCATCAGCACAGGAGAGAGTGATTTATTGTGGTAGCATCAGGCCACAGAGAAAGTGTTCCGGTCACGGCTGTCGTTTGATTTTTTTTATTTGATTTTTTTATGGAGGAAAATGTTGTCACGAGTGGAAAAGAGCCAAAAGTGAGTTAGTTCCCCATTGGGGCATTTGCCTACTTTCAAGTCTTTCATTAAACTTCAGAAGCCAGAGTTAATCCTTGCTACAGCATACAACAAAAACTGCATTCAACAATTGAAAAGGAGAAAAAAAAAAGAAAATATGAGGGGGGAGGGGGGAAAAAGAGAAAAGAACTGGCCCAATTGCTCCATATTCATATTCCTATGCTGCCGTTATCACTTAAAAGGCTTTCTAATTACAACAACAAGACAAAAACTCCTTGGATTCTTTCCAGACCCGCTAAATGATAAAATAAGCTCGCACTCTCTCTGCCGCTTAATCTCCGTAAAGCACCTTGGAGCGTCATCTCCCAAATACATGCCACTGAATGTGGAAATGCCATTTGGAGATGCAGGTGTGACATTTGATAAGAAACTTCTGGATTAAATATGTTCAGCTAATGAGGAACCCAGCTACCATCAGGGCAAACTATTGGTCGGATTGTGTGTGAGTTGATAACATTCCACAACTCATTTATTAATAAACAGCACAAGTCTCTCTCTCTCTTTCTCTCTCTCTCTCTCTCTCTCAATCTCTCTCTCCTTTAGCTAGAGAGGTTGATTCTCATCAAGGATGAGAGCGAATGAGGGTTTGGGTTTAAAAGTTAATGCTGCACTGAAACAAAAGTTGAAAGCAGAAATGAGTTGAGATCAGGGTCTCGGTGGGTTTTTTATTGGTGGTGGAGACAGGGCTTCGGGGCGAGTGTGCTGTCCGCTAAGCGCTTTGGTGCATTGAGCCAGAAGTCCCCTGCCCAAGCTTGACATTTAGAGTGATTGGAGCAGATTAAGGCCGCATTAGTGCCGTGGCCTGTCAAAGGGCCGTTAATGAGGTGTGGGGGGCGACCGGACTCAAACGATGGTCCCAGATTCGGGACTGCTTGATGTGCTGTAGCTTTTGGAAGCAATCAATAAACCCGAGCCACACGCATCACAGCTGGCCCGGAGAGTTTCTCGGAGGATAACTGGACTGCTGTGACGCTCCTGCCAAAGTCTCCGGCTCTTCTCATTGGAGAGTGTCCTTCTAAACCTGCTTAGCTCAACCAGCCAGAGAAAGACTCCGCGAATGATGGCAGTGTGTTACCCGCACCACTGGCTGTCCACAAATATCCATATTTAAATTCAAATTAGAAAAACCAAATGTATTCCGAGTGCTGGATTTGGCAGGAGTTGGGATAAATTGTGAACTCTGCAAGACAAAAACAGACTAAATGACTAAAAAATGTATTTCTTTTTATAGACTTTTTGTAAACAATTGCAGAGTAGATTGTTCTGTCAACACCTGATTTATGACAAGTCAACTAGATTTTGTACAAGCTCAAAATTTCTTGCCACATGATTGTGCAGAGTGTCCATATTAGTTGGCAAATTTGCTTTGATTTGAACATTTTGTTGCAGTGTAGTTTCACACGTAAAATGGCAGTAAACTATCCAGCTCAAAGTCATAATTTATTTTTATAATTGTAGTAATTTTTTTTTAAATGTTTAATCAACTTCACAAGTTTAGATTAAAATGTGTATATATATATATATATATATATATATATATATATATATATATATATATATATATATATATATATATATATATATATATATATATATTTTTTTTTTTTTTTTTTTTTTTTTTTTATCTTGTTACACTTGTTAGTCAGAAATGCTAGAAATAATTTCTCAAAATGTTCTTTTCACTCATAAACTAAATGTAATAATAATCTTCATCATCATCATTTTTTTAAATTATATGAAAAAAATATTATCACTACTTCACTGTAGGAATGTTTGCAGTTACTGCACATACTGCTGTCACAATTTACTGGAGCAAGGGAACAAAGAGATGAGGAGACATAGAATAAACTGCAACAATCTTTAATAATAATCCAAAAATAGGAACTTCAGGAGCACAGGAGAACAGACACGGAATGACTGCAAGGTATAACAGTTTTTCAATGTTAAGTTTATACAAATTGTATGTATAAATAGCATTATTTTGAAATTGGTTTATGTGGACTAGATAGAATATGTTAACTACCCACAGGTTTACAATTAATATTCCAAACTCATGGGTTTGATGCTCAAAAATGAATATTCTGTATGAAGTGCATACATTACCTGCAAAATAAACACACTGGCTATTTTGCATTGTTTTAGCATATGCAAATGAAGGTTGCAGGTGTCACACTTTCTCTGAAGAAATGCTTTATGATGATAATGAGAAGTTGGGTTAATTTTCAGTCTCTGTCATCAACCGTGAGAAGTTCACAGACCCGCTGTTCAGCTCCGCCAAAACGGGGCCACCGCACAGATAACAAACGGGTGATGATGTCACGTGCCGGCGGCATTGGTCAATTACAGAGACAGTTGAAACCGCAAGCTAAATGAATCATTCAGACAGCATATCAAATGCAACTGCTATAGACTGGCATGATGCACGTGTGTGTGTGCATGTTCATTTAAAAGATAAACAAAAGAGCAATCTACAATCCACTGTCATTAAAAAGCAAGAGAGATTTATGTATTTGACCCGTCATATTTAAATGGCAGCATAAATAAAGTTCTCTTGAATTGTGGTTGGAGGACAGCAGTGTATCTGCAAGTCTTGACTGTACATGCTGTACATGCAGAAGCTATTTTAACACTATAGCTTTCCAATGTATAAACTACTTATGATTTAAAGTATAAGACTTTGCAAGCTAGCTAATAAAATGTATCAACTATGTTGCAGCTATTGTATTGTTGCATGAATGTGCAGTTTATATACTTACTGTACATTGTCCACCCCCCCCCCCCAAAAAAAAATAAAAATAAAATAATAATTATAATTTTAAAGTAGTTTTTAATGGCTCGTAGTGTAACTTACATTGACTAAACAGTATACAGTAGTTAACCACTTATTAATTAGTTAATTATTTATTAAAAGTATTTAACACTTACCACCACCAGTAAAACTAGACACTGTAATGTAGCACCAGTATCTAATTCAAATTTTACAAAATAAAAATGTATTGTATATGTTATAAATAATAAATAATATAAATATATGTAATTTATATATTATAAATAATTGATAAATAGTTTAAATAATAATTAATTGATTTATATAAATACAAATACAATTATTTAAATAAACAATTTAAATGTGAATATAAATTATATAGTCATAAAAATGTAATTATAAAAATATATAAAATTATATAAATAATTATTTAAAAAATATATATAATTATATAAGAGCACCACTGTATAATTTACATTCAAAGCATATTATTTTGCACAAAAAGATAAATGTAAAATATATATGGTGTAAATAAAAAGCAATGGTTTAATAATAAGTTAAATAGTTTGTTTGCACTGGATTTCAAATGAATCTGTGACAATAAATAAACAGCAAACATAAATATTTGATTGCAATTATTATTATTATTAGTTTATTTTTATAGTAAAATATAAAAAATATATAACATTGCAATAATTATATATAACATATATGACATTGCAAATAAATAATAATAATTAATGTTATATAGTCAGATTAACTATAAAATTATGGTATTATTAAGTGGTGAGTTTAAAATAATTATCTGAACTAACTGATTCATTAAAATGATTCAGGTTTACCAATGCAATGTAGTCAGGTGAGTAGCACTATGTTTTGTTAGTTACTCCCCAATAGCTGAAGGTCAGTGATACAGAAGCTGTCGCTGGTGTGGTACCCTTCCAAAAGGTTCACTTTTGTACCTATAAGATTCTAAAATGTACAGTTTAAGTACTACTGTGTACCTTTAAAGTACAAAAATGGACCCTTTAGGTACAAATATCTTTCTTGTGAAAAGGTACCACCCCAGTGACAGATGTTGTACCTTTATTTCTGAGAGTGTGGTGGAAGTGATGTAATGGGCATCATAAAATTGAGTCGTACAAGGTGTACTGCACATTTCATAGTTGTTGTTGTTGTTGTTTTTTTTCACCCCAGTTTTCTCTCCTTATGTGGAGGGAATAAAAGCCATCTGAGGAGACTTTCATCTCGGTGGGCCCATGCGACAGATAATCTTTCTGTCCTCTGCAACATTTCCACTCCAGTTCCTATCCACTCCAGATGTATTTGCTCTCTGCACCCGCTCGTGTCCCGTTAAGATTTAAACAGCAAACACAGAATGCCCAAGATAACCTGCACGCAGGGGCTTTCGGAGACACTTTACTCCCTCTACATAATTTTATAAGAGCAGATCTGAGCGCTGCGCTGCCACTCGAGAGAGACGTGATTATCTGTTGCGATCCCTCTGCATCGCACCGCGGCCATTCATCTCTCTCACACACACGTGCAAAGGCCTGATCTGAATTTAAGGATTTTGCCAGGTCTGACTGTAGCATCTGCGTGGTGACTTCCTCTGATGAATTGCTCTCTGCCGTATGAATCCTGCAAATCCTGCTCTTCGTCAAAGGCATTACTGTGTATCACTGCACCCTTTTTGATGTCGCACATGTACGTCTGCTTTATTTCTGACGTAGTGTTGAGGCTTTAAACATGCTTAGAGTCTGAGGTTAAAATCTGTGGCAACCGATTTTTCGTCTGTCTTTCCTAAAAATGTTTTAGGAGGAACAAAAACAAATGAGTTCATTGTTTACACACAGGAAGAGTGTGGCACTATAAAATGAATATGTATATTAGCTCAATTAGGAAGAATTTTATGAGAAATGTTGATATTTCGATTTTTGATTGCAGAATTTAGTGTATTGGCAAAGCTGAGCTCAGTTTGAGAATTTTGGTATTTTTTCTCTGGATATAAATATGAAAAACAAGACTTTAGAAGTCTTTACTTGGTAGTTGCTGATTAAGAGAAAAAAGATATTAAAGATCCAATCATATATAATACACAAACACTACCGTTGAAAAAACATTGTTACATTTTTTTATGTTTTGCTAGAAGTCTCTTATGCTTACTAAGGATGCATTTTTAGTTAAATTCACTAAAAACAGTAATATTGTGAAATATTATTGCAATTCAAAATAACTGTCATCAATGTTAAAAACAGTTGTAAACAGTAAAAACATTTTTGTGGAAACCGTGATAAAAAATTTTCAGGTGTGGTTTGATCAACAGAAAGTTCAAAAGAACAGCATTTATCTGAAATAGAAATCTTTTGTGCCATTATAAATATGTTTACTGTCACCTGAATAGTAGTTTAAGAAAGGGGGAAATTATTGAGATTTCTTCTAAAAATAATCACTATTTTTAAGCATGTTTCCTCTCTGCCATTGGTCAAACAAACTCATAGTCCCGCCCTAAACTTGCCCCACTGGTTGAGACTGAAGAAGTATTTTTACAGTTGGAATTTTCTACAAATGCATTTCATTTGGCCTCTCAATGTAATGACCCTAATTCGCTCCCTCTCAGGCCAGTAAATCTGGGCCCTCAGGACGGGACGGGCTCATGCGACAGGCTGTATATTAAACACAGTAACTGTTTGCATTCTGCCTGTCAGGATTCTATTATGGAGTGTGCTGCGTTCCTTGTTTTGATACAGTGGTAATTTAAAGAGCATCTTAATTGACTTGATTTCTTCCTGCATGCACCGCAGTGAGTCTTGTTGCTTTATTGGGCCACACACAATGTGCCAAGTTCAATTTTACCATTCATAATGAATGCAGTCGTGCCATTCAAATGCAGCCATAAGCACACAGCAGATAAGAATTTAATTAAATGTAGATTAAAACCAAACAGGAAAACACACTGGCTGATAATTTTTTATCACATCCCCTGGTCATATTTTTTTCCTCCTCCTTCGCACTTTCAACTTGTTCTTCCTTGGGCTACAGGAATCTCTCTCTCTCTCTCTTTCTGTCTCGCTCTATCGCTTTGCAAAGCAGCAAAAGTGGAAGCACCTTGTGCATCTGGCTTTTGGTGCCCTGAGATTGAATGGAAATGTGAGACAGGGAGCGGTCGCAGGTTTAATCAGCGGCGGGAAGAGGAGGGGTGAAGAACACAAACTTAACATGAGCCGAATTACACGCACAAACAAAATGTCATAGTGACATGTCTGCTGTTTCTACTGGCCAGGGAAAATGTGACCTCATTGCGCATGTAAAAAGGGGTGAAGTGTGTCGTGAACATATGAAAAGTAGAATATCTGTTTTACACTAACGCATAGCTGCAAATGCAACATGCATTTTATATTATTGTCATTTTGGCATTAAAGCATCGTGTTTTTACATAAAAAGTGGCTCCAAAAATTATTTAGACATTTTATATATATAAATATATATATATATATGTGTGTGTGTGTAATGTAGTTTTTAATTCCCTTACATAATATAATTATAAATAATTATTTAAAAAAAAAAGAAAAAGATTTACTTAAATGCAACTTTTTTTTCTTTTCTTTTTTTTTGAGACCTTTATGCAATGGCATTTTTTTTCTCACTTTTTTACACTTGGTTTTGTTATATAATGTAATGATTCGGCCATTTTTAAGCATATAAAGCAAATAAAGACAATTTATAATTAATTCAGTTGTCTTTATTCGCTGTATATAAAGCAAAATTATATTTCATTTCATATTTTCATAACAATATAAACGTATTAACCATTGTGTGTTATGTAACTCAGAGTTTTTAATCTGTATAAGATGTGATGAATTGTTGAGTGTTTTGTAGAAGTGGTTGACTGGACTAGCGCGAGGAGTTTAGCAGATGTTTTGCGCTCATTAAAATGTTCCTGTATTCAGCATATCCTGAGCTACAGTGTATGTTTGTGTCTTAAAAAAGCAGAGCGTTCCCCATCTGGCGCATTTATCCCTGTAAATATTTTGGGATATATTTGGGTTTGTTTTTGACACCTTTCCAAACTCTTTTGCCATTTTGTGTCATTTTCCAAAGCATGCTGCAAAGTGAAGCCTTTCGATGCATATCGGGAATGATTTTAATGATGCTGTAGACATCAGCGGGAAGGATTTTCATTTCAAAACAGTCCTTTTACCGCTCTATTTCTTCTCCTGGGATGGCTGTCTTGTCACACACACACACACACACACACACCAGCTGAAGTGGGCACACCCTGGCACAGTGTTTCCACCAGTAACCCGTTCCACGTTTGCTGTGGATGCCAGGGCTGGTGTGTGCTGTGGCGAGACCCAGTGAATCTGTTCCACTCTATTACCCTCATGCCTGCCGCCCACCTTTGCTGTGGGGAAAAGAGCAATTTCCTGTCGCAGTCTGTTTGATCAAGTGCTAAACCCTTATGATCAATAGAGAGGCAGATGTCAGCTCCAGATGGCCGTGTGGCAGTACCTGGGGCAGTGGACGGGCCGTGCCAGGACGACAGCATGGCACTGGGTAAGGGCAGCAGCGTCCTCCCTCCGCACCAGCCGACAAACGCAATTAGATCTTTCAGCCGCTGACTGTTTATTTCAGACGCTTGAAGCGACGGCGGGCATAATTAGCTCATGCTTTGCGCAATTGTGGAATTACAGAAGGATTGTGGTGCAGGAGTTCAGGTTTCTCAGGAAGCATTGTAGGTGATGTCTTTCTACGCCATTAGCATTACAAAATGCAAAAATAATAATTATCACTATTAAATTTAATTATGTACAAAAACAGATGATGATTATAATGGTAATGATAAATATTTGTGTATCTAATTAAAAAAATTAAGATATATATATATATAATTGTACTGTAAAATACATATTATTATTATTATTATTATCTGTTTGGGAACCCAATCAAACTAAATAATTTACTAGTAATAATAAATCATAATAATACATTATTAATAATTATTATTTTGATTTAAATTACAAAAATGAAGCCAGAAATGTATTGCTGTAAATTACACTTGTACAATTATATTATGTAATTACACAAATTATTATTTGTAATTAATTATAATGACAATTTTATTTGACTCTACAGGTATACATTAATATCTTAAATTATGTCATACAAACCCTCAACCTTTAAACATATATAAACTTAAACTTATATAAGTGCTTTTATTTTGTTACCCACATTTCTCTCAAAACGATCAGAGCATCTATATAGATATTTAATTAAATGAAGGTCTTTGGTTTGATAATTGCACTGACCTATAACATGATTATCGGACAACCCATTTATTTATTTACATTTTTCTTTGTATATAATTCATTAGTAGCTTTTCATCTACACACAAACCCCCTGCAGTTCCCTCATGAACCCCCAGGGGTACGCAAACCCCCATTTGGGAAACCCTGTCTTACAGTATAAAAAAAAAGGATACACCTCATCCCAGTGGAAGTGCATTCTCTTTTCCCAGAATGCACTTCCACTGTGAGAAATCTTTGTCAGCTCTCCTCCTGTGATTTGTCCATGTCCTAGCGATCCGTCATCTTCCAAAACGGTTGACAGGTGCATCAATCTGGCTCAATCTCCCATGAAAAAACGCCACGGCCAGACGGCCTGAGTCGAGGTTTCCAAAGAGAAGGAGCCATTTTTCCAGGCCGTGCATTTGCATGAGGGCAAGCATCCACAGGCCCATGTGGCACGGGGACAGAGCCATGTTGGAAGAGAGCGGTCCCGCTGGAGCCCGGCCGTTCACCTGCTCCCCAGCATGGAGCATGCTGGGAAGGGGACGCGGGCCACCGACCACAGCTGGGGGTCTGCTGTGCAACTCAACACTACCGCTCCCCGCTGCCACAAAGGCGTGACGTCCCATTAACACTGATGGTCAAAACGGGTGGCATGTGTGTGTCCCTCCCAGCGGGGGCCGCAGTAAACACATGTCGACTAGCCGCAACCAATACGCAGTAACCTGACGAAATGAGCACTGCTCTCGGCGAGAACGTTTGCTCAACACTCTTTTTAACATGCATTCAGAATAATAACAAGATTCTTCATGATGTCTGAGCTAATCCATGAAAAAAGTAGAAATTGGTAATTTCAAGCCAAATATATTATTTTCCGCAGTGTGTTGTTTGCTTTTTTTCCATAAATGCTTTTGCAACATTGATGTGATGTGTAAACAGAGTTTGGGCTTGACGTTAAACTGATGAGCGGATGTGTTTTTAATGCTAATTCTCATCACAGCTGCTGCTGTAAACACAACAAATGAAAGCTTTTGTCAGTCTGATTCTCAAATATGCAAATGAAAAGTACTTCTAAAGGGATTTGTCAAAATCAGCTTTTAATCATTAAATAAACATCACATTTTTACTATTATGCATCATTCAGTATTAGAAACACATTTCTGTATCTGATCAGTTTATTTTTTTTAAACTAAACAAAGACAAAAACTAATGTTTTGAGATGACATTTGGAATGTTGAAAAGAAATGTCAAATTTCTTTTGTTCTGTCATTGCAGACAACTCAGGAATGACTGTACTCTGCCATACTCTGTACTGTACTGCATTTCACACCACAACATAGCAGTCTACTGTACTACACTACTCACTTCTATACTGCATTACATTTATACTTTATATGGTAATACAGCTACTGTCATTTGATTTACTCTCTTTCACAAATGTGCATCCCTTCTGCAAAGAATGTAAGCATGCGTCCAATAATTCTCATGGTGTCAGTCATGTATGCTTCTTAAAATACTGTAAAACTGTCACTATAAGACATGGTTGAAATGCTTAAAAAAAAAACCCTGTCTTTTCAGGGAACTGTGGAGGGGAAAAGCAGCTGTGTAACTGAGACTGGTCTAGTGTGTTTTGGGATGAGCTCTTATAGGTTGGATTTGGATAACATATGGGAACAGTGCCCCCTTATGGCCAAACACATTGATTGTTGACATTGAGACGGGACATATCAGTCTGATGGCTTATCAGTAACAAGACTCTTTTGAGACTTGCTGTATTTGTTTGTTTCGTTTTTTCTTACAGTAACTGAGGTTCAATCTATAGGTGTGCATTCACATGCAGTTCAAAATTAGTGTTAGCAAAGGACAATATTTTATATCTGTGCTGAGTCTAATCCTTTTTTTTTTTTGAAGCCAGCATGAAATGCAACCCATTTTACTTCCATAATCGGATGTATTTCCAAGTGAAACACAATACTCAACTAGAAAAAATGTAGGGAGGCAATTGATTTTATCCAATGGGAATTGGTCGAATTAGAAATTATTGCGTGTGATTAAATAAATTGTCTTTGCATGTGGTGAATGAATTGCTGAATGTCTTAAGGTAAAGCCGCCCGGATTTGGACTGGGATGACACAATTTAATCATCAAAATACACCTTTATAGACACAAAATATAAAGGATGCATTTGCCTTCTTTTGTCCAGATTCATTTTTGGCAGTGTAATTTATTGCATAGTGTTAAGGTTTGTGCTCCAAACTGCCGTTACGGCCTCTGATGCAGCCGCTTGTCTGGACAGATGGGAGAAACAAACACGGAGAAGTTTAACTATGCATTTTACTGCAAACTAGTAAAGTCTTTCCACTGTTTACACATGCAAACATTTGAGTAGCTGTCCTCCGGCCAGTTCATTAGCCAGCCCTTCTGTCAGCTTTTGCCATGAAAAGACAGCAAGAGAAAGCAAATGAGAGCTAGAAAGGCTTGTTTTGTGCTTTTAGAACATGGTCTATCTTTTAAAGTGATCATTCAAAGTGCTCATGTCGTGTGTTAGTCGCTTCTGAGGGCTTCAGTCTGTGGCTCATCCTGGAGTGTTTGATTAGAACGGCACAGACTTACACATGTAATTGCATGATGCTGAACCCTCCTTTAATTCCTTTATGTGAACATCTTTAAGTAAGTGTTTAAAAGCATCATTAATGTGAAAAAAGAGGGGAGTTTAGGTTGTGAGGACAAGCCTGCACTAGTGGATTCTATAGCATGAGATTGTATGAAAAGAACCTTTTTTTAAGTTATCTGGAATGTGTACAGGAGACCGGGTTTTGATTGTTTTAATGAAGCAGCTGGCTTATTGTGTGTCCTTAATTCCTCCATTGTTTTTGGAATATGTCATAGTTCTTTATTCTTTTATCAGGTGCGCTGCAGGAGGACAGAGACAATAGGCTTCAGTGCGACTGCATTGGCCACGGCACAAAGGCCTTCTGCTGCAGACAGCCACAGGCGAAAGCAGCACCGCACTGGCTACACTTTTCAGCCAGGGTCCCGTGTCTCCTGTGTGTGCACTCTCGCTTTAGAGCCGCCCATCGACCGGTGTATTTCAGTGTGTGAACTTGCAATGGCACAGACAGGAAGTCTCCATCTGAACTGTGGAAGTTTGACTATTTAACCCTGCGAGCACCTTGATTTGAGTGTGGAAATGTTTCTACACTAATTTAATTTCAAAGAAGCTGGCCCCATAGTAATCCTTTTGTTCATCGCTGCATGAAGTTAGGCTTTGGTTGACATAGAATACTGGCATATTACTCTTATTGTTCTGCAGTATTTAGAAGACCATGCACTCTATGCAAATTATCTGCTGCATTTGTCAAAAAAATAAGTGCAGTATACAGTAAAGAGTCAGTGTATTTCCAGTGTGATGGATGGTAACATCATGCATTTTTTTCTCTTTTTTTACTAGACAGACAAAAGTTCAGACTGTTTTAACAATTTTTATTAAAATTGCAAACTTTTTCTTTCCAAGATGATACAGTAGCTGGCAGCTGTGTTTTTTAACTGGTAGGTTGCAAGTTTGTTCTGATTTATTATAAATCAATTCTGTATTTCTTTATTCATTTTAGAGGGGTCATGAGCTGCCTTTTTTATTATTTTGTACTGCTCTCTGAGGTCCACTTATAATGTTATCAAGAGTTTTACATCGAAAACATCATAATTTAGTAATAATAGGCTATTTTCTGTCCGGTTTGACCCCCTCATCAGAACGCTCTGTTTGAATCGGCATGGTGGATTATAGACTCAGAAGTAAATGCCCACTGCTCTGATGGGCTAACAGTTGTGTGTGTTTGACAGTCTATATCCTTCATAGATGGATTCCTACTGATGTGGTCTAGATGTTAAAAAATAAAGTTCATCCACTCTTTCCTAATGTTGGGATCAGAAAGAAGGCAATGTAATGTAGAAGGCGGGGTTTAGCCACACTATTACGTCATAAAGTGCCACATTCCACATCCTGTCATTTGGCAGATTTACTTCAATATAGGCTAATTTTAGACTAATGAGAATGTTTTGAGTTCTGAAAATCACAAGGTATTTTTATGGTACAATGACATTGTCAAAAGATCAAGGGAATTTTGATTTCTCAGTTCATAAAAAATGTCATGACAATAATTTAGCATTTGCTGATATTAAAGTACATAAAATGAACGTTCAAATAAAAACTTTAAATATAAAAATAGAAGTTGATTTTAAATATGACTAAATACTGCAATATTATATGAATAATGCTAAAATAACACTTGATCACCACTTGGCTGTCCAGGTAGAATCTAGAACCTGAAGCAAAACGAGTAGAGAAGCACTGCTGTAAACCGTAACCTTGCAACCGCAAGAACACCTTCACTGGAGAAGGACATGCAGCAACACTAATATTGTTCTGATTTTTATTACACCTTATTTCTGTGCAGTCTCAAAGTTTGATGCCACAACTCACGGGCCGTCCCACAATGCAGCAGCGATTGTGGTGCCCTTCACATTTCTGCCTCTTTTTCTAGTGTAAGTAATGAGTTCTTCAGTCAACTTCCAGCAGTACTCTGAGCAGGCTGAGGTGACCTGCGCCCTCCTGCTGTTACAGGTGACAGTTTTGATCTGCGCTGACGGCGATGGTAGTTTTTGTTATTTTAATTAGGAGATAAGGATGGAGAGAGCTTCTCCAGGCAGTGTGTGGTGTGTGACAGGATCCCGCTGATGAAGAGGACCCGTCTGAAGAGTGTGTCTCCCCGCTGCAGATTCACACGTTGATAAGCTGCTCTTACAGGCAGTAGTTGTGTTTTTTTCAACACAGAGAAGCTTTTTGAGGAATTACGTTCCCTTCCTATTTCTCTCTTTACCTTCCCAGCAGTTTCTCTGAAAGTGCAGCTCATCTTCCTCTCTGAAGCTCCATCAGTGTGTTTGCACATCTCTAACAGAGAGCTTTAATTAATTGTTCAGATTCCCTACTGAAACAATGTTCTAATTCTGCCATTTAGCATCTGTGTATCATAGTTTGTTGTTATCTGGGAAGCCAGAATTTCCTGTAACTAGTCATATTTAAAACATTAATCTCTTGAATGGCAAATGAAGTGCGGCTGAAATCCTTCCGTGTGCAAAGATAAATGCAATCTGAGTTTAATCCCTTCCACTGACTTTCCATCTAACCCCCCTCCCTCCTTTTTTTTTCTTTTCTTCTGTCTTTTCTAAATGTATTCAAAATTCTCGAGCAGAGTGTTTGATCTGAACTTGGAATGTTAGATGTACAGTAGACCATAAAGACAGACCATCCCTTTAGAGCAACATGATTAATAAAAGATGAATTGTGTAACATCACCACACAAATTGCATAGAGAGTGATTTGTTTTCAAATCTGATTTGTTTTTCAAATTTGAATTTGGTTTCTGGAATACTTCCCGAATTCCATTTGATGGACAGTTTTTTTTTTTTTTTTTTTTTTTTTTTTTTGTATGAATTTATAGCTGTTCATTCTAATAAATGTAGCATTTTTTTAAATAATAAATGGTACATGAAAAAAACTACAAAATAAAACTGTATAAAAATTAATTTAATTAATAATTTAAAATATAATATAACAGACCAAAGGTAAAATATTTGGGGTTGGTAAGATTTCTTATGTTTTTGAAAGAAGTATCTTATTATCACCAAGGCTGTATTTATTTTATTTAAAAAAATAATATAAAAATATGATAATACTGGAATTCTGTGAAATATTAATATAAAAGTTTTCAATTTTAATATATTTTAAAATGTTATTTATTTCTTGTGTTGGCCATATTACTACCATAATATAAACATAAAAATTTAATTTATTTGATAACATTGTATAACAATACAACAAGTCTTAAAACAAAATAACAAGTCTTTTTTTGTCACTTTCAATTTAATGCATCCTTGCTACATAAGTATTAATTAAACAATATATATATATATATATTACTGGCCCCAAACTTTTGAATGTTATAGTGTATATTAAAATGAATATATAAAAACTGTGTTGAATTCAGGTCAAGTAGAAATGAACTGATGGCAGCAAAAAAAAAAAAAAAAAAAAGTTGCGTGGTTTACATTTTTTTTTCTATACTGCAGATTATTTGCTTGTATAGTTTTCTCTTAATGTTAAGAAAAAAGGGGATGAGCATATATAAAATTACACACTTCACCTTTACAGAAGAATGTATATATTTTTTTAACTTAGATGCATCATAAAAATGATCAAACTACTTCATATTTAAATCAGTTTTTACATGCGAAACTTTTGCATAGATTTTAACCCTATGTGTGTAAATGCAGCTGTGATAGTGTGTGGTTTCTTCTGTCATACAGGTGGTCAGTTGTGGTGCACCACGACCAAGAACATGATGGAAGGTGAAGAGCTGGTGGCATTCACAGTGGACTTTGACTCTCGATTGCAGGCGGTCAATCACATGTCTCTCGGTGAGGGCATGTACCCAGCACGCCTTCTGGACACCATCCAGCTCCTGCCCCAGCAAGCTGCCATGGCCTCCATATTACCCACAGCTATAGTCAACAGTAAGCTCTGCTTCTGTATACACACAAACTTTGTAACTGTCCACAGGCATCATAAACATGCATGCAGCAAATCAAAACTAATAACGGTCAACATACTTTTACAATGAAGTGGTCAACTAAGTTTGAGTCTTGTGTAAAGCCTGGCAACATAATTGTCGCATATGGGGTCTCACTTGTTCCTGCACTGTTGAGCTCTCCAATCAATCATTTGAGCCAGTTCAGAATGTGTTACACACACATATTACAATGAATACAGATCCACAGATTAAACTCTTCTTGGGGGATGTGATGTTCTGCCCTTCAGTTTAGGGGTATAGTAAACATATGTTTGCTCTGACCAACCTTGTAATTGCTAAATTTGTGCCATTTTCCAAATGCTTTGTTTGTTGACTTTATCAGGGAAGTCACGAGGTCAGATTGACACAGAAGATGCTGTTAGCAGATGGTGCAATGTTTTCATTTGCCCTTGAGGAGAGGGCACAAGCCTACTGGAATCATCTCTGTTGCCATGCAACATCACAGCAGAATTGTCATTTAAAACTGTTATTTGAGCCGTGCATGTGAATTGATCATTCAGATGTCCCAAACACTCTTAATGCTCCTTCTGATATATCCCCTATAGGGAATAGATTTGTAAAGAAATCCATTCATGATGCAATTTCATTCAAAATACTACAGATAAAACTCAAAAAAAGTGTCAAATTAAACACTTCATCTGAGTTAAACTCAGCAAAATCGTTGGAGCAGTGTTTGTACAGTAGTTTTTCCTTCATGTGCTTGTCTCTGTATTTCAGAGGACATCTTCCCCTGTAAAGCATGTGGGATATGGTACAGGAGTGAGAGGAACCTTCAGGCCCACCTGATGTATTACTGCAGTGGGCGGCAGAGGGACCTTGATAATGTCTCTGAAGAGACTGACAGCAATTCCCACCAAACTCCCAATATCTGCCCTTTCCCACAATGCAACAAGAGCTTCAGCAACCCTCGTGCTCTGGAGATGCACTTGAGCTCACACAGTGGTGAGTATGCTCATAAGTATATTTGCACATTTTGAGAGTTAGAAAAAAAATATATATTTCTCATGGCACATTAAGTATTTGACATAATAATAAATACATATATACCAAATGCATATATATATATATATATATATATATATATATATATATATATATATATATATATATATATATATATATGTATGTATCTTTAATATCTGTCTTAATTTTATTTCACTGTTTGGCAGTTCAGTCTAGCCAAACGTCTGCTGTTATGTTTATATTAATATAAACTGAAATTCTATGTATATTTGCTTGTAAAAGAAAATAAGAAATACGTTTTAGCAAATAATCACAGTTAGATCAAATAATCACCATCAGGCAGTAATATGGGTGCTAGGAAATAGACATCCAAAAAGCTACAGCAGCCACAATGTCAAATTAGTGGAAATGCAAGATTAATAAAAACAACTTTTTTTCTTTCTCACAGGTGTCAAAATGGAGGAGTCTCTTCCCCCTGGCACCAGCTTGAAATGCACAATCTGTAACTTCACAGCAGATTCGCTCCTTACATTCCAGCACCACATCCTTTCACACCTGTCACAGGCAGCCTTCAGATGCAATCACTGCCACATCAGCTTCCAGAACCATAGGGAACTGCTGCAGCATCAAGACTTACACGGACACACTGGGAAGATTCACAGGGAGAGCGACAGCGAGAACTCCCCAAGAGGCGGAGAGGAAAGCCTACAGGCAGTACGAGCAGAACTGTCAGCAAGGAAGGATGTGGTTATGCAAAGTCCCAAGAGCACACCTAATAAGGCAAACAGTCCTGATGGAGAACTCGAAAGACCTGAGAAAAAAACTATCCTCGGACTGCAGAAGGGAGAAAGTCACCCAGGAAGCAAGGCTAGTTTCTCTTACACCAGAATCAAGTCAGAACCCTCTAGTCCACGGCTAGCTTCCTCACCGGTCCAGCACAACATGGGACCAACCTTCCCCATGGGTCCATTCTTGTCACAGTTTGCTTTCTCCCAGGACATTTCTGTGGTACCACAAGCATCTGAGATTCTAGCAAAAATGTCAGAGCTGGTACATCGCAGGCTACGCCATGGAGGGAACAGCTACCCTCCTGTCATCTACAGTCCTCTCATGCCCAAAGGAGCGACCTGCTTTGAATGCAACATCACCTTCAATAATCTAGATAACTACTTAGTTCACAAGAAGCACTACTGCAACAGTCGCTGGCAGCACATGGCAAAGTCTCCAGATTTTTCGAGTGTTCCAGACAAGGTGTCCGATGCCATAAGTCCAAACAGTGGCCACACTACAGTCACTATGCTTCCTGGATGCCTTCCATCAGAGACTGAAAGTCATCTTGTGACAACAGCTTGCTTGAATTCATCAGTTTTGGATATTATGAACACTGGTGGGAAAGTACCTGAAAAAGACCTTCCTGGTCAAGTAAAGAAGGTTACTACACCAACAGGAGTTGAGGAAAGCCTTGGCGGAAAACAGCCTGAGGTGAAGAGTCCCAGCACGTCTTTGGGGGAAAGTGACAACGACCCAAACAAGACCACCTGTGAAGCATGCAATATCACCTTCAGCCGGCATGAAACTTACATGGTTCACAAGCAGTACTATTGCGCCACTCGCCATGACCCACCCATGAAACGCATGTCCACAAAGGTGCCTGCCATGCAGCGGACCATGAGAACACGCAAGCGGAGGAAGATGTACGAGATGTGTCTACCTGACCAAGAGCAGCGGCAGCCCATGGGGCCACAGCCGGGATTCTTAGGCATGCCCACTCTAGGAAATCCCTGTACATCCCAGGAAGCGGTAGAAAGTCTAGCTGACCGCTTCCATCCACGATGTGACATCTTTCCAAGCCTTGTCCCGAAACACTTAGATGCTTCTCTTACTGTCTCCAAGCCTATCCTTGCACCAAAGGGTAACACTATTGCAGACCCACAGGAACTAGATGCTCCGATAGATCTCAGCAAAAAGTGCTCACCTCTTCCTGATAAGTCGTGCAACTCCCCCAAAAGACTCTTGGACTATCACGAATGTACCGTGTGCAAGATCAGTTTTAACAAAGTGGAGAACTACCTAGCCCATAAACAGAACTTTTGCCCTGTCACAGCTGCTCAGCATGGTGAGATCGGCAGTCTGGAGCAGCCAGTGTTCCCGGGTGTGAAGAGCGAAGGCAATAATTCAGATGACATCTATGATAAGAGTTCTGTGAAATGTGAGAAAAACGGTGGCAACAAGTTAATGGTGCAGAACGGAGGCATGTTCCCACCACACCTCGGACCGGCGCCGGATCTGAAAGCTTTCAGTGATGCACCGCTTATGACTTCGAAAGATGAGAACAAGAACATGTTTTTGCCTCACTGTCTCTATCCTGGAGCAATAAAGAAAGTGAAAGGTACAGAGCAAATATCACCATATTTCGGGATAAAAAGTGGCGACTACATGGCAGGGTGTCTCGTTATGCAGGGTGAGGTGGCCGAACAGGAGCAAAGCAGCAATGGCACAAGTGAGACCTGCACAGAACCACCCGCGACCAATGGCTGTCCCCACTCTGGCAAGGAACAGCTGCCCCTACTGCCCAAAAACAGGGGCATGGTGATCGTCAATGGTGGTCATAAAGAGGATCGCCAGACACCAGCAACTCCCCAGCAAGAGAATCAGCCTCACAACACCTCATCACCAGAGGAACAAACATCTCCCACATGGGGAGCCGAGAACCCTCCCGACCCAAACGAGAATGTATCGCCCACTTCTAAATCACCCATGGAGGAATCCGTACCTGCCGGAAAAGGCATAAATGGTTCGGTACCACCAGCAGGCAGTGGGAAGTATTGCCGCCTCTGTGACATACAATTCAATAACTTGTCAAACTTTATCACTCACAAGAAGTTTTACTGCTCTTCACACGCTGCCGAGCACGTAAAATGAAATTCGCTCTACTCCCCTCATCTTTTTTTGGTACACGTTTGTGTCTGAAATAGTGCATCATGCAGTTTTGTATACTGCTTGTGGACAATCAAGAGAGGCTTCTTCTTTCGTTATTTTGAAGACAAAAAAATCCAAGTGTAATATTGGTGCCACTTTCACCTTTTATTTATTTTACAATCAGTATTAATAGGAGTAGTGCTCTTAATTTAAACTCAAAGAAAGTTATATCAGAGTTGTTTGTAATGTTAATGTATAGTCATTCTTGTGTAGCAGACATATTGTTTACAATGTATGTTAGGTTCAAGGAGACAATAGGCACAGGATACAAAACTGAAATGCGTTTTAGACCCAACAATAGCTACTGGAGCACTTGTGTATTCTTATTTGCTGGTACAGTTTTTTGTATATGTCAAAATGTCCCTTGCAGTATGATTCTCTTGACTTCAGCCTTAAATCATTTTGGAGGGATAACCAGGCACAACGCTGCAGCTCATGTTTTGGCATATACTGTACACATGGCTTTGCATATATATGTTGCTGTTTGTCTGTCTTTTCTTCGACTCTGAAGTGGATGTTTAAATGAGGATAGCAGCATTCTTGTATAGTACTTGCATTTATGTTTGCTGATACACCTTCTTCTTCCTTTTTAAATATTTGCTCTCAGCGCAATACTTTGTATAAAAAATAAAAATAAATAAAACATAAGGGGAAAAAAGGAGGGTGAGACTATTATGGAAAGCAGTATTATAAAGGGGAAAGAGCAGCTATTACTTACTCCTGAAAAAGAAATTGTACAAAAAGCAGGGTTATCATTGGTGATTATTGATTGGTGGGACGAGACAAGGGAATACTGTAAAAATGATCATTCCAATGTCCTTATGTAAGAAAAATATTTCTTAAAAATGTTGTTGCTATGCATGTATATGGATGGAATAAAATTCCAGATCAGTTGGAAATTTTTATTTTGATGTGGTGTCAATTAAACTTCAATCCTCAGGATAAACAGTCCATTTTATTGTCTTCTTTCAGGATGTCTAATGGAAACATTGCCAGGTCTCATCAAAAGGGGAAACGAAAGTGTGTGTGTGTGTGTGTGTGTATAGAGAGAAGGGAGAAAGTATTCCTTTTTTTATACCAAAACAAATTTTATTTTTTAAATGCAACGTTGTTTAAAAAAAAAGTCCTGGTTCCTTTTCAGGAACTCGAGCTGCGACGAGCACTTTGGGGAACGTCCCTGATGAGACCGACTCTGAATATCGTGCGCAATCTTTCCAATGGAAGGGCGTGACGTCACGGGCAGGGTGACGTAGCGACCAGGAAGCTATAAAGGCACCTGCCACGCAGCTGGCTTCAGCTTCTTTTCCTTCAGCAAGCGCTCTGTGTGTGCATGTCATTCTGTCTTGTCAGTCTTATTTATTGTCATTTGTCACTATTAGCTCCTTTAAGTAGCTACAGTATGTCAGAGAGCAAAGCTAAGACTGGCATCTGAAGGGTGAATCCAGACCGCGTTCAGATTGTTTGTTCCTCCCTACTCAACAAAGCTAAACGTTAGAGGTGGGGATACACACGGTCTGTGCGTGGTCTGCCTGGGATCAAAGTGCGCTGCGTATGATTTCACGTGCACTTCGATCCTGGAGGGCTCTCTTCAAGAAAGTGAAGCCTTCGCCAGCGTTCCTCGTGATGCCGCAGATCGATCTGCTGGAAGGAATGGAGACGGTCACGTCCTTATCTCATACCTTACCCACCAGATCTGCCCGATTCTGGATTTCGGAAACCCGAGCTTCGGTTCTTTCCACCATTTCTCCATTTATTAAGAAGGAGTTAGATCTATCACTTCAATGTGTACTTTATCACGATCTAGACCGTGTTTACTTGTCTGATTGTTTGATTACATTAAATTCTGAGAAATTGAATGACATTGAAAAGCTAATATATCACTTCAATGTGTATTGTATCACATTCTAGACCGTGTTTACTTGTCTGATTGTTTGATTATTTTACATTCTGAGGAATTTAATGACTTTGAGAAGTCAATATATCACTACAATGTGTACTTTATCACAATCTAGACTGTGTTTACTTGTCTGATTGTTGGATTGCATTGGATTCTGAGGAATCTAATGACTGTCATCTAACTTCGAGAAGTTCAATATATCACTTCAATGTGTATTGTATCACAATCCAGACCGTATTTACTTGTACCGTATTGACCTCCTCCACTTACAGATAGTCTGGGCCAGTCGCTTCTCAGCCTAATCCGAATCCGATGGAGCCGTACTTCAGGCTGGGAGGCCCACGGCCAAAAAAATTCATGTTGCATGTTGCACTGCTCTCAGTTATTTCCACCCGTGAGCATAGTGGAGCTAAGACGCCCGCCGCCCCTTACACCAGAGGGCAGTCTCGAGAGACTGATTCCCTTAGTACATTAGTTAGCAGCCTGGAAACTACTGCCAAATGTATCTCAATGGGTCCTGCACACAGTAGAAAGAGGCTATCGCATTCAGTTCGGACAGCCACCGCCGACATTCAATGGAGTTACATCGACAATAGTCGGCCCTCGGCAGGCTCTGGTTATGGAACAAGAAGTGTTTATCCTATTAAGGAAGGAGGCCATCGAGGTGGTCCCTCCTCTAGACAGGGAGTCCGGGTTTTATAGCCGGTATTTCATAGTTCCAAAGAAGGATAGGGGGTTGTGTCCGGTCTTAGACTTACGTCATCTAAATCTCTCAGTAATGTCACTGAAGTTCAAAATGCTCACTGTCAAACAGGTTTTAGCTCAAATCAGATCCGAGGACTGGTTTGTCACAATAGATCTCAAAGACGCATACTTCCATATCCATCCTTCCAGAACACAGGAAGTTTCTGAGGTTCGCTTTCGGGGGGAAAGCCTACCAATATCGAGTACTTCCCTTCGGCCTAGCACTCTCACCCCGCACGTTCATGAAATGTGTAGATGCGGCTCTGGTATCCCTCCTTATGCAGGGCATCCGCATTCTGAACTATATCGACGATTGGTTGCTTTTAGCTCAATCAGAGCAAATGGCGGTTCGACATCGAGATGTCGTTCTTGCACATATGGGGGAGCTAGGTTTGAGACTAAATGCAAGAAGATTGTACTTTCTCCAGTTCAGAGAACCACCTATCTAGTCGTAGTGTGGGATTCGACCACGCTGCAGGCACGTCTGTCTCCTGCTCAGATCGAGTCGATCCTCACATCAATCGAGAGAGTCAAAGAAGGCCAGTCACTCACTCTCAAACAGTTTCAGAGACTGTTAGGGCTTATGGCAGCTGTGTCCAACTTGATACCTTTTGGCGTTCTGCAGATGAGACCCCTACAGTGGTGGCTCAAGACCAAGGGATTTTCCCCGAACTATCAAGGTCACGCGGCAATGCCTTCGTGCCTTAGACATATGAAAAAAACCTTGGTTCTTGAATCAGGGCCCGGTGCTGGGAGCTCTAGGTCGCCGTGTAATGCTAGCGACAGTGGCGTCACTCAGCGGTGTGGGTGTGGTCATGAGTGGCCACCCTGTCCGCGATCTGAGGAGCGGTCGCCATCTGACATGGCATACCAGTTGTCTAGAGATGCTAGCTGTGCATCGAGCTTTGAAATATTTCCTCCCAGACCTGAGAGGTCACCATGTGTTGGTGCGCACCGACAACACATTGGCGATTTCTTATATCAGTCGCCAGAGAGATCTGCATTCGTGCCCCTTGTACAAGTTGGCACACCAGATCCTTCTGTGGTCCCAGGACAAACTCCTCTCATTCGGAGCAGTGTATATTCCTGGGAGATTGACTGTGGGAGCAGACATACTGTCAAAACAGGGGCCGAGGCCCGGGGGGGGGCCTCACCCCCGAGGTGGTGAAGTAGATATGGAGAGTTTTTGGACCTTTTTGCGACTCAAGAGATATTGCAATGTCCCCTCTGTTTCTCTCTAGTTCATCCAGCTCCTCTGGGACTGGACAATATGGTACAGACCAGGCTGAGGCTTCATCTGTATGCCTTTCCCCCTATCGCTATGCTCCCGGGAGTTCTGGCGAGAGTACGCCAGAACGGGGTCAGTCTTCTATTAGTAGCCCTGTTCTGGTCAGGCCCTTTATGGCTCATAGATCTGATCTCTCTCCTCGACGTCTTTCCATGGGAGATTCCGATCAGGACAGATCTACTCTCTCAGGCGCAGGGCAAAATAATTCACCCTCGCCCAGAGTTGTGGAAGTTGTGGGTGTGGCCCCTGAGGGGGCACAGTTCATAGCTTCCGGTCTCCTCAACCGAGGTTGTTGAGACCCTCCTCCAATCCAGAGCTCCCTCTACGAGGAAACTGTACATAGACCGCCAGCTTGACCCTGTTAACTGCCCAGTTGGTACAGTTCTGGAGTTTCTCCAAGTTAGGCTCTCTGCGGGGTTAACTCACTCCACCTTAAAGGTGTACGTGGCGACCATAGCTGCTTACCATGTCCCTTTCAACGGTCAGTCAGTCGGTAGACACCCCCAGGTTACAAGTTTCCTCCACGGTGCACTGAGGCTGATTCCTCCAGTATGGTCCCGTATTCCCCTGTGGGATTTGGTTGTGGTGTTAGAGGTTCTCTTTAAAGCTTAATACAAGATATATCAGATAGACATCTGACCCTTAAGACTGCCCTATTAATGGCTATTACTTCTCTAAAGAGAGTTGGAGATCTTCAGGCCCCCTTGGTGGCCCCTAACTACTTAGACTTTGCCCCTGGTATGGCCAAAGTATTCTTATACCCTCGAGTGGGTTATGTTCCTAAAGTTCCCTGTGATATGCCACAGCCTATAGTACTGCAGGCATTCTGCCCTCCTCCCTTTCGGGAGCCAGGCCAGGAGAAGCTAAATTGTATGTGTCCAGTGCACTACGTCCACAGAGTTGCCCTGTGGAGAAAATCTGACCAAATTGCTTGTTTGCTACGTTCCTCCTAAAAAGGGTTCCCCTGCCTCTAAGCAGACCCTTAGTCGTTGGATAGTCAAGGCTATCAACGTATTCTATGAGTCCTCTGGTCTTCCCCTTCCTTTGGGAGCCAAGGCTCACTCCACTCGGGGTATGGCTGCCTCTAAGGCCTCTCTAGCAGGTGTGTCCCTCTTGGACATCTACAACGCTGCAGGATGATCCACGCCCTCTACATTTGCCAGATTGTATGACCTTGATATGCGAGCCATTCCGGGCTCTTCTGTTCTCTCATCTTAGCTGTGCTCTTCGGATACACACTAGGCAGGGATTTGGAAGTCTGGCAGCGTGGGCACATCGTTCCCCAAAGTACTCGACGCAGCTCGAGTTCCTGAGAAGGAACGTCTCAAGGTTACGAATGTAACCCAGGTTCCTTGAAGGAACGAGATGCTGTGTCGCAGAGCCATACTCCCGGCATCCCTGCCAGCGCTTGCTTCCCTACTCGAAGCTGAAGCCAGCTGCGTGGCAGGTGCCTTTATAGCTTCCTGGTCGCTACGTCACCCCGCCCGTGCCGTCACACCCTTCCATTGGAAAGATTGCACACGATATTCATAGTCTGTCTCGTCAGGGACGTTCCCCAAAGGGCTCGACGCAGCGTCTCGTTCTTTCAACGAACGAATCTGAATGTGATTGGCATTAGGATAAGAGCGCTCCAAAAACTTCGTCTGAAGTTCAGCAACCACCTGACGTAGAGAGATGACCGTTAATGAGACCTTCAGCAAAGGATTTGCCTCGGATTATAACTAACTAAAGTTCAGAAGTGAAGGCAGAAAGTGGGACTGTGAAAGGCACTCACTTGGTTGAGATCTGAAGGAAGCTGATCATCAAAAGATTCCCCAGTGATTACATGCACAGATGTCTTGCTAGAGAGGCTTATATTTGGAGATCTCTCTGAGAAAGTCAAGGACATTCAAACAGCAGCGTAAATGAAGTCAATTCATACTTCACACTAAATTATCAGTTGGTTGCATTTGGTCGCTCCCTTTTTCATCCCTTGGCTAACTGCTACTGTAGTTGGCCAAAACTAGATCTGTTAAGTCACAGTCTTAACATAGCTTTTATTTTTATGCAACTGACACCTGAACAGAGTGAGAGAGGCGCTTCAGTGCCAGTGGCAAAAATTAAAAGGAAACAATGGGGGACGGAGGATTTGGTTTTCAAGCAAATTGTAAAAGTAAATTAAAAGGCCACTTGATAGACCAGAGAAGGTGAACAAGTAGGTTTATGTCAATAAACGTTACTTATGCTAGTTTATCATTGTATTGTTTTACTGATGTTGTGCTTTTCATTAAGAATAATAATGAATCCGTCTTTCAAGCATTTGTTTTAGTCTTAAAAAGTGAAAGGTGTATAGATGTAAGAGCAACAGATAAAATATTTTCTTGTAAAACATGACACCAAAATCGTGAAATCGAAAGTGAAAGCATCCAAGTGTACTCGGTTTCTCTCTGTCCGCACTTGTGCTCTCGTCATCTCTACTTAATTCCTATACATTTCCTTAAGTCATAATATGCGTGTTTCATTGTTAGTGCACCATGTGTACGTTATTGTTGCAGTGCAATTTTTATTTTTATATTTCCTGTTTTAACTAATTTTCATTAGTTTTACATCTCAGTTTTTGTCATTTTTATTTTTTTTATTTATTTTTATTTTTTCTTGTATATTTAATTAACATTTTATTTTTAAATAAAATTAACATATTTATTAGTTTTTGTCTTTTTTGTCTATATAGTTTTTCTTTTTTCTTTCAGTTTTAGTTATTTTAGTACATTAATATTAATTAAAGCATAATAAAATGTTATCGAAAGCTTATTTCAAGTACAGTAACAAATGTAATTAATAGTAATAGATTTAAATAACTATAATAACCCTGTGCAATGCCTTTGCAATGCATATTATATGGAGTGGTATTAAGAAGTATTGGAACACTTAAATCACACACATATTCAGTTTTTATGGCATTATATTACAAACTAAAAAATTACTGCAGTAAATATTTATTCACACAGGTGTCCTATAGTAAAGTCTTACCTCACTAGAGATGCGCTCTCGTTGAGAAAGAATGGGCAGGGTTTCACAGCAGATATTTCTGACAGGAGAATCACAAGGGGGGGAAATCTAAATAAGCATTTATTTCTATATTGATTTCTTCTTCACTTAATAGCTGAGACAAATGTATTTACATGGACATATATAGAGCCACGACAACAGTCAAGATGGCTCAAAAGACGTTAGTTGTTCCAGTGTTTAATTTTCACTCTTTGGTCATTGTAATATACACGCAGATGTAAAACACTCAGTGACCTCAGACAGACACACTTGAAAGTGTCAAGTCCACACTTGAGTCAACAGCATTAAGGGGAGCAGATACTCTCTTAAAGAACAATCCATCATTCTGAGAGACAGAGCGGTCAAATTAAATGTCGACAGGAATTTCAAGAGCTGCGATTCCTCTAAGTTAAACATGAAAGCACTATGTAGCCGCTAATTGCTACTTGATTGTCTGTGTTCTTGTGTAAAGAAGTCCTAAGTGAATCCAATGCCAGCACCTTTTCCTTTATTTCTTTAAATCATGTGATTTGTAGTTTGAACATGCATTGGCCAATCAATATGAGCGATACCAATATCAGGCCTGAAATACTTGAAATAAATGACGTGATGTTGACATGGTCTGCAGCATGATATACTATTCTGCATTTTGCATTTTTTTCAATTATGCATGCAACCAAATTAGTTAAAGGAACACTCCACCGTTTTTTGAAATAGGGCTTATTCACATTATTTCCTACATTTAGATAGGTGGGCAAATGCATTTTTGTGTCAGTGCATGCATTGTTTTAGTTTGACTGGGTCGGCGTTAGCTTAGCTTAGCACAATGAATGGAATCCTTTGTTGCCAGCTAGCATGGCCTGAGTAAAAGTGATCAAAAAAAAAAAAAAAAACCCACCTAATTACTTCTTGTGGCCTGCGTATTCACAACGAGTACAAATAGCGATCCAGATTAACACTAGGCGATTTCCTAGGCAGATACTGACTTGGGACTATATTATGGGGAAGCACAGAAGAAAGCACTGCTACTTCGGCGCAGAGATATCACGCAACACATGAAAACATCAACTCTATGTGAATACAGGTATAATATGGGTCGATCTATACATGCGTCATGATTAAAATAATCACTTACTCTGTGGACAGCTGTCCATTTGGTCCATTCGGCGTGGGGCATTTTTTCCAGTTCACTTTGTCACACAGGAAAAAAAATCGAGTAACGTTACTGCAGAATGGATCAGCGCCGTGAAATCCTCTGTAGATGTGACACAACTTCGGGCACGCTCATCTTGATCTGACGTGTTGAGCCTGGTCATCAATGGCAAAAACATGTCCCACTCTCTACAGCACAGACACTATTTCCATCGGCATAGATTGGCATATTCCCCCACATTCACACCACCAGTTCATGTTGGCTCTCATCCTCACGTCCTCAGGCTGTTGAGCGATCGCAACTAATACACGCGCATATAAATTTCACTCGCGGCTGGCTTGACGGTGTTTTTCTGAAGTGCGGCTGGCCTGACCGCAGTCTCCTACTGTCGTTCTATTTCCAAAAGCACGCAGCTCGCTTTCTGTAAACTCTGGTTCAAATAGGTATGGTTCTGGTTCTTGACTGTCTGAGAAGTCACCCTCTTCGTCTCTCTCAAAATCAGCCATGTTCATCGCCATTCGTGTACTGTAAGGAAAATAGCCAGACAGCTACTATTCACGCCGGTATGTTGACGGAAGTCGTGGGATTTCATGTGTTGCGTGATATCTCTGCGCCGAAGTAGCAGTGCTTCGCCTAAGCAGCAGTGCTTCGCCTGTGCTTCCCCATAATATAGTCCCAAGTCAATATCTTCCTAGGAAATCGCCTAGTGTTAATCTGGATCGCTATTTGTACTCGTTGTGAATACGCAGGCCACAAGAAGTAATTAGGTGGGGGGTTTTTTATTTTTTTGATCACTTTTACTCAGGCCATGCTAGCTGGCAACAAAGGATTCCATTCATTGTGCTAAGCTAAGCTAACGCCGACCCAGTCAAACTAAAACAATGCATGCACTGACACAAAAATGCATTTGCCCACCTATCTAAATGTAGGAAATAATGTGAATAAGCCCTATTTCAAAAAACGGTGGAGTGTTCCTTTAAGAGATAGAATATTAGTGCTTTTAAAAATGTTTCACTTCACAGCTTCATTTAATTTAGTTTAGTCAAAGCAAATAGGTGTAATTTTAAAGACCATTCTGTACAGTATATTATAAATAAGACAAAAGTAAAAAAAAAGAATAAAAAAGTCAGTAGGTTATACATTACCATTCAAGAGCTTTGCATCACATACAAAAAAGCGTTTATTGTTACTGTATTTTTGATCAAATAAATGTAGTCTTGTTGTGCTTTAATCATTCATGTATGCTTTTCTTTTAGTAGGTATAAACAATAAGTGTGCATGTATTAAATTAAAGTGCAGTTTGATGAGTTCAATTACTGAGATTAAAGACTCTCAGAAATTTCAAGTCAGAAACTGTTGGCAGATACTAATGCATAGTGACCTCTCTTATTAAACAACATTTATTTATTTGTTTGTTTGTTTTTATAAAAAGCAGTTTATCAGTGGACTGAGGACTGACTTGCATGCAAACAGCTCTCCAATACACCAATGCTCTTTGCATTGCAGTTTCCAAATGCAGCACATATATAGTTAACATGTGTGTATGATTGCAGCCATAACCTGAAGTCCATTGATACATTTCTAATAACTGTAGACTAAAACAGATGCATGCCATGGATGCGTTTTGCTTCAAGCAGCCTACTGCATTTACACCAATAACACACGCAAAGTTGTTTTTGACTCTAGCAAACACCCAAGTATTTTAAGCTCTTTTATTTTATTTTGTTTTGTTGAAATCTACCGTTAGAAAGAAACATATTGCTTTCGTTTTATGCTTCTAATCTTTCTCAGACAAATGAGACAGAGGTCTTGAAACACTGTGTCTGTTTTCATGCAGATAAAGAGGACGGATGGGCATGTATGAAATAAAAAATAAATAAATTACACCTAGTCATCAGCACTTTCCTGTTGTGCATTAATTATTTCAACCTCCTTATAAAGGCGAAACATTCCTCTAAATCACCTCTTCCGTTCCTCGGGTCAACCTTCGATTCATGTCGTAAATGGGAATCTGTAGCTTTTTGAGGGGAAGAGGGGCCATTCAAAATTCTAATACATGTTTTGCATATTCGTGGCCGCATGTTAACGTGCATGAAATTGGGTGGAACTGGAGCGAAGAGAGCAGCCTTGTACCTTGACTGCACGCGGCTGTTTTGCATCGTGACCTGAGAAACCCTGTCTGAAGGTGTTTCAAAAAGCCTCCACGTCAGTCTGTCTGCAGCCTCTCACATTCACACAATCTGGGAAAGTTGTTCTTTTTAGACAACTGATCATTAAACTGCTTCTCTTGTTCACCAGAAACCCTGGCCTGCAGGTTGAGACAACTGTAACTATTTATTTTCAATTTATGCCACAGCACCACCAAGTGGCCATGATGTGAGACCAGCATTTCCTAACATAATACATAAATAAATGAATAAATAAATAAATAGTAAGATGGTGGTGTGAAGGTGAAAGACAATGTAATTTTTACTGATATTAATGAGATGTCTTTGTACAGTCCAAGTGTCTGGATGTGTCATTCACACAAACTGACAACTTTCTTTGTTTTGTTTAAAAAAGATTTGGAATACAATGGTGAAGACGGAAAGTGCACTTAAATGTTTTTAATTATTTAAATTATATGATAGCTAACATACATTTTTTTATTTTAAGTTAACATTTATTTTTATATTTATAACAAGTAAACCCAAATGTAGTTATTCCAGAAATTATTTTAATATTTTGACAGCTATTTTTATTTTTATTTTTTTATTGTAATATCTCTTTATAAGTAAATCCAAAAAAAAAAAAAAAGATTTAACAGGTTAAAAAAACTTATTTTAGAACTTTGAGGGGGGTGAATAATTAAATTAATCTCAAATACTTGTTTTATTTTATTGACACCTAGGCCTATGTAAGTTAAATTATTTTAGAACTTCAAAGATCATTAAATTAATTACAATTAATTATCTTAATCTTTAAACAGGTAAATGCTTTTATTATTTTTTTTTATTATTATTTGAAGTTGTTTTATGTTAAATTATTAAACTTAAATGTAGTTATTTCAGAGTTTCAAATGAGATTATCATGAAATAAACCATAATGGTCTCACTTTATTTTAAAGTCTAGCTATCACTATTAACTAGCTATTTACTATGACTTTTGCCTCAAAAAACTCCTAATTACTGCTGTTAAGTTTTGATATTGAGTAGGGATGTAGTATATGGTCAAGCAGAATATGTGCTTTATAAGTACTAAAAAAAACAGCCAATATGCTAGTAATATGCATGCATATAAGCAACTTGTTACTAGTGAGACTTGGTCCATTTACTTAGCAACATAATTAATCTATGGACAGATAGTTTTTTCTTTTTTTTCTTCTTTTTTTAAGACTTACCATTTAACCAAGTTTTAATTAATCGCGTTTTATAGGTTTAACAAACAAACTTGAAACTTGTTCAATCCATTTTTAGTATGTACAGTCCCTGTTGGAAATTAGTTTTTAAAAAACTAGCAGCAGTGACACCATAACTCTGAATAGGATATTTAAACTTACAAGACTGATCTGCTTACAAGACACGATTATGAAACAAATAAAATCTGCTGAACCAGCGGATGAACTATGAGCATGCTCAGATGGAGTTTGTGGGCTGACCTGTCACTGCAGGAGTTCCTCCAAGATGTCACTTCCCTGAAAGACTGGCTTCAACACACCCAGAATAATGAGCAGATGACTGAAACCTGCAGCTGCAGAGAACTGCATCATCTGCAGTGACAGGACGGGACAAGGTGAGAGTACCTGTAAAAATATACAAACATAAGATTTCAAAGGGCTCATATCATGGAAAATCTTGATTTTCCTGAGAATTGCAGTTCATATATCCCATTCCAAAAAGACCATTTATTCAAACTAATTCGAAGGGTCACAATGAGGAGATGTTGAAGGCCAGAGCACTGGAGCCAGAGGCGCAGCAGAATTAGTGACAGGTGTCTGCTGTGATGAAGTGCATTAATTGAGCGATCATTACCTATGCATGAAGGACTAGACGACTCCTGACTGCTCTGTCTAATGCTTCACAGTGACAGCTCATTTATGAAGAATGAATCAGTGACACAGAAACACAGTGAAGAATATTTAGACACGTTTAGAACACTTCTTTCACACCAACACACACATGATAAAACACTTCTGTTGGAGCTTGCTGGAAGGCTGCTAGGGAGTTGCTAAGGTATTATTGGGCTTGTTGTCCGCTCCAAGTCAAAATCTGTGTTTCTGTCTAAATGATGTTTTTTTTTTTTTTAAATGTATTTTATCATCCAGCAGCCATAAATCTAGTTAGTCTAATTGCTTAGAAAAATAATAGAATGACTCTGCTCAAAAAAAAAAAACAAAAAAAAAAACAAAAAAAAAAAAAACTACACGGACTACACAGTTTTTACAGACTACAACTAAAACTACAAAATAGGCCTACCATAAAACTTAAAAAAAAAAAAAAATTAAAAAAAAAAAAATAAAGTGTGATTTTAAAAATGCAAGTTATGGGAAGGTTTTCATAAATAAATTTAAAAAACACAAATAATACATATCATATATAAAGTCAAATTATACATAGCCTACATTAAACTTGTGGTTTAATAAGTATATATTGCAAATAATTGCTAAATGTATATAATGATCGAGTACATCATAAAGTCATCTACCAAACCGCCTTTTTGTCTTATTCCAAATCACTTCGGTACATATTATAATAAGTGATTATTTTGCGATTATTCTAGCCTGTTCTGGTCGTTGCGGAGTAATTCGCCATAGACATAAACTTGGAGAAGTAGCTCCGGTAGAATGTTCTTCCGCGGGATGCGTGCAGCTCTGTTTATTAACCGCTTACAGCGCCAAAATTTACATAGTGTTGGTTTTTCAGCTGCTTTAATAATGATAATAACATTTTAATTTTGAACACCATTTTCAAAAGTCATTTAACTTGCCTGTATTCAAATCAGTATTACACAAAAATTCAACCTAGTAGGCTACTTGCTCTCGAGTTAGCAGTTTGAATCAGACTCACTCAGTGAATCATTCAGAACCATTACTGAGTTCACATTATTGAATTCCAGACTAAACCACGAGTCAGGGGCGTAGATTATGCGGGGGACTCGGGGGACGTGCCCCCCCCCCCCCCCCCCACTTTTAATTTTTTTAATATCATGGAAATTCGTCCCCCGCACTTTTTCGGTCAAGTTTTTCTCAAAGAGGTTTTCAAGAGCTGGTGTGAATAAACATAGATTTAAACTCAAAGAGACGGGATAGTCTGCATATGACCCAGAATACAGCGAGATGGACATCACAGAGCGAAAACACTCCTGTAGTGTGTGTTTCATTCATACTCGAAGCCAGAGGGCGCTCTCGCGCAGAAATTCATTTCAGGGAGATCCTAATATGGGCAAAAGCGTCCAGCTATCGCTGTATGAGAAACTTTTGCAAACACGAAGACATTAAACATACGATTGCAACAATATATGGTTTTTCAAGTAATCTCCTGCAGGTGATAAATAAAGGATGAACAATGCAGTACCAATTGATATAGCATTTATTACAGAATAGAAACTATTCTGCCTTATTATGTGATAAAAAAAATTTTTTGTAGCATATAAACAAATCATTATTATTTGTTATTGTCCAGCAGTTATATATTTCTAAGCCATTTAAAAGCTAGAAATTTGAGAAAAATTAAAGTTGCCTATACTATCCACTACCAGTCAAAGGTTTTTGACCAGTAAGCTTGTTAATATTTTTTAAATAAGTCTCTTCTGTTCACCAAGCCTGCATTTATTTGATCCAAAGTAAAGCAAAACAGAAAAATTGTGAAATATTTTTACTAAACTATTTAAATTAACTGTTTTCTATTTGGATATATTTCAAAATGTAATTTATTGAGATTTCAAAGCTGAATTTTAAGCATCATTACTCCAGTCACACGATCCTTCAGAAATAATTCTGATATTCTGATTTGCTTCTCAAAAAAAAAGAAAAAGAAAAAAAAACACATTATGATAATGTTGAAACCAGCAGAGTAGATTTTTTTCAGGTTTCTTTGATCAACAGAAAGTTCAGAAGAACAGCATTTAATTTGAAATAGAAGTCTTTTGAAAAATTATTACTTTATCATCACTTTTGATCAATTCAAAGTGAAGTGATGTGACATACAGCCAAGTATTGTGACCCATACTCAGAATTCGTGCTCTGCATTTAACCCATCCAAAGTGCACACACAGTGTCACAAAAAACAAAAATTATATATTGACTCTAAGCTTTTGAATGATATAGGGTATTATGTTGCAAAAGCTTTTTATTTCACAGAAATGCTGAACTTTGGATCCTTATATTTATCAAAGAATACAAAAAAAAAAAAAGTTAAAAAAAAAATTGTTTTAAATATTGATAATCAGCAAATCAGCATATTATGATTTCTGAAGGATGTGACACTGAAGACTGGAGTAAAAAGGCTGAAAATACAACTTTGAACACACGAATAAATTACATTTTAAAATATATTCAAATAGGGAAAAAAGTTATTTTAAATATAAAAATATTTCACAATATTTCTGTTCTTGCTGTACTCTGGATCAAATAAATGCAAGCTTGGTGAGCAGAAGAGACTTGTTTAAAAACAAAATATCTTACACTGTTGATTGGTAGGCTATATAGATTACAGAAATGTTTTATATATATATATATATATATATATATATATATATATATATATATATATATATATATATATATATATATATATATATATATTTGTCCCCCTCACTTCTAAAAGGTGGCTACGCCCCTGCCACGAGTCATTTACTTGTATCACTCTGTTTTCTTACTGTTTGGTCATATTAAATTACAACTAAAATTAATTTGATTCCTAAATGTTTCGTTAGGACACTGCATTTATAAGTTGTGTGCTTTCAATACTTACATAAGAGGTTTGTTCAAATTGTTGGTATTAGTGATTAGTAATAGTGATGCACCACTAATGACCAATAACTATGAAAAATTGTCCAAAACCACTGATTGTTCTGAAATACTCCAAGTTTAAGACTGAGAGTTTGAGCTCATCTTTTTAAATATTCTTTACCATGTCAGTTTACCCCTTTCTCTTCAAACCGTTCTTGTCTGACAACTTTTCATCTGTCAGCACTTCCCCCAAAACCTGGCCCATATCGAGCCTGACAATTTGACTCGGAGTCAAATCAGTCCGTTCGCTCTGACATTTTATTCTCTCCGTTTCGTCATTCTATCAATTCCTCCGGTGCTAATTCTGCCCGGTAGGTCTGGATTATGCGCAGGAAGGCATGCGTGTCAAAGGGGAATTTAGCGAGGGTAAAGACAGCCCAGATAGAAGGATGAATTAAACAGATAACAGCAGGCAGGTGGAGAGAGGAAGTCTCACCAATGTTGGTCATTTTCCCTTCCGTTCTCTCTCCCTCTCTCTCTCTCTCTCCTTCCCCACTCCTTAAGCGTTACAGAAAACTATCTAAATGAATAAAAAAGTGATGAAATGACTTAGGTTCCATGGACTTTCTGCTCTTTGACTTCCCATCTGGATTAGTGCAGGCTGAATGGAGTCTGTTTCTTTTGTAAGAACTAACACATGAGTCTGTCTGAATGTTTCTCTCTCTTTGACACACACACACACACATACATTCTGTGCTTGATAAGAGTCCATCTGAATTTGCATGGTAAATTATGTCCTGTATGACCACTAGAGCTGCCCAGACAGACTGCTCAACAAAAAGGCTAGACAAGGTTATGACAAACAAATGATTCAGCTCACTATTTACCATGATTCAAATGGATATGACCGCTGGCCTAATACAAACTTTTTATTGCTGTATTAACTTGTTCATATGTTAAATTTAGATGTGTCTGAACTGAACAAAAGACAGTGAATAATGAAATGTATAATTTACCAAATAAATTAGCAAAACCAGTCCTGAACATCTGATATTGGTTGAACAAAACAGATATTAAAAACACACCATTCTTAAATGTTTAGGTGGTTAAAGGACTATCCAATGCAATGACAATATTTGTTATAAACTAGGTACTGGAGTTTTTTAAACCAGCCTGAGCCTAACCTTGTCAATCTATTTCAGAAAAATTGCACAAAGGAACTGGATAACAGCTGTATTTAAAACTTAATGCCAACTGTGCATAAAGCCACTAAATATACACTGCTGTTCAAAAGTTTGGGATCTGTCAGATTTTTTATGTTTCATAGAAGTCTCTTCTGCTCATCATGGCTGCATATATTTGACCAAAAATACAGAAAAAACAACAACAGTATTGTAAAATATTATTGCCGTTTAAAATAATGGTTTTCTATTTAAATATATATTTTAAAATATAATTTATTTCTGTCATGCAAAGCTGATTTTTCTACTACAGTATTAGTGTCATATGATCCTTCAAAAATCATTCTGATTTATCACCAGTGTTGGAAACAGTTGTGCTGTTTTTATTATTTTTAGTTTTTTTTTGGAACCTGTGATACTTTTTTCAGGATTATTTGATTAATAAAATAAAAATAAAATAACAGTAAAATAATAATAAAAATAACGTTTATAAAAATTATGTTTATTTAAAATATAAATCTTTTCTAATAATATAAGTCTTTATTATCTTCATTATACTAACCCCAAACGTCTGAATGATTTTAAATAAATGCTGTTCTTTTAAACTTTTTATTCACATAAGAATACTGAAAAGTATCACAAGTTAAAACAAATATTAAGTAGCACAACTGTTTTCAATATTGATAATAAATCAGCATATTTAAATGATTTCTGAAGGATCATGTGACACTGAAGACTGGAGTAATGATGCTGAAATTCAGCTTTGCCTCACAGAAATAAATTAGATTTTAAAGTATATTATAATAGAAAAATAGAAAATTAAATTGCAATAATAATTCACAATATTTCCGTTTTTTATGCATTTCTGATCAAATAAACGCAGCCATGATGAGCAGATATGACTTCTTTAAAAAATAAAAATAATAAAAAAAAAACATTACAAATTTTACTATTCCCAAACTTTTGAACAGCAGTGTACATAGAGAAACTCAGTTCACTCTGAGTGTGGTCAGTAGAGGGCAGTCATGTCTCACTGAGTGAACACTCAGCTATCAACACAGCAAGGCTATCATGGCCTTTCTTCATTACTGATGAATGACAGAAGTGGCTTATGCACTAAAAGCTCTAATTATTGATAATTGTCATTAGTATGGCCAGACCAATGTAATTCCAGATGGATTTCTCACTAACTGAAAAAAAGCAACACAAATGTTACAGGCAAGGCAAGCAATTTTTACTATATAAGTTTCATACAGTAGTAAGCATATACAGTATGTATAAAGTCACACTTCAGAGAAAGTGACTGCTTGATTGAACCGTCCCAGTGATTCTTGTATTTCAGAGGTGTCTGTGAGAGGAAGACCATGTGATGATGAAGGCATCCTCAGACCTGCTGAGCCCTGCTCAGTCCAGCAGGGCCTCGGACCGCTTTAGTCCCTTTAAAGGTGCGTTCACACTAAAGGCAGTTAAATCTCTGGAGGTCAGCAAGTTGTCGTGCTGTGTTAGTTGCTAGTAGGCATTCTAAAGGCTGTAAATTAAAGCAAAAGGTGGTTCAGCAAAATACTGACACAAGGAGGTGATCCCTATTCCAAGTCAGTGATTCTGTTTTCTGATATGTTTGTGTTCTATCTTTCACTTGGATGTTATAAGTTGTACTTAGTAAATACAGCTGGATAAAACAAAAACAGTGTCTTCATTTCATGCTGAAAGCAACAAAAGGGGTGACATTCTTTTCTATACCCACTGAAAATGTGTGTGTGTGTCTGTGTGTGTTTGTGTGTGTGTGTGTATATATATAGGGGGGGGGGGGGGAGAATCAGAAATTAGTTTGGACTACAACGCACATTTTCCGGGATTTGAATTGATTGAGCTGCACTAAAGAAGGCAATGAGTGTTATCACTATGTCAGAGAAATGCTATAGCTTTCCCAAGACAGATTCACTTAGAGTGGTTGTAACAGTCCTCCTGTTACTAATATGGCCCGGTCTCGTGGATTTAAATTGTGCGTGCTCGCCGAGTCTACAAGTCCGTTGGCCATCCCATTCAGCATTTTAACTCTCTGAAGTGTGCTCAGCAGCGCCCCCTTTGTACCCTTGAAGCAGTCTTCCTCGAAGATACATACTCCGCATACTTTAACTACCCAGGAATCCTTGCGACAACGGATGGGAGGAGATTTCGATCAAGAGCAATTGAGGACATGGCTGAGAAGAAAATATTTAAGTGTAGTTATCATTACGCTTTTTATGACCTAGGTGTACATTTTACCAGTTGTTACCTACAGTTTATACAAACATTATGGTCATCGACCAGTGGTTGATATCTCAAACATAATAATAGCACATTGAATAATACGCAAAATGATTTCCGTGCATGGCAAGCCATCTCACAAACACAATGGTAAAAACAACAACAACAATAGGCAGCATATTCCCCGAAACCTGCAGGTCCTGTCAAAAAACAACCAGACCGTTATTTTCGGCGTGACCTCTCAATGCACCCTCGTGGACTCGCGCCCAGGGCCCTATAGGTCTGCACTACATGACGTCACCAAAGTGTGGACTCTGAGGAAGTCCACAAGTTCGGAGTGTGCCATTTGGGATAGGGCCTGTATATACCAGTAATTTTCTCCAGTGTATTTACTGTTATTACTCGCCTGAGCATTAGGGGGCACTCTATTTGAGGTGAATGAGTTGGCCTATTTAAGGAAATAAAGAAGGAGAAATGGCAGGAAGTTAGTTCTTCTCTCTACCTGCAAGGGGAGGCTTGCCTCGTGGTGGTCGTGGCCTTTTTACCCTGGTCGAGGAACTTTAGAGTTCTAAGTTCAGCTGTAAGTAGTTGTCATTGTTTTTATTTTGGTTGAACAATTCATGTTCATAGCACATGGTTATGGTATTTGTTTGTTTTGAAATTTGTTTACAGAGGGTTTGTGTTCTAAATGTATATGGAGTACTTGGGGGCAAAAACAACTGAGAAGATTGGAACTAAGAGTTGATTTCCATTTATTACTTGACTGTTGCCTTTTGCAAGTCAATGTTTTACTTCAAGCATGGACAAAGCTCTCTGACGATTGAACTCTGCTGTGGATCATCTTGCCACTTAAAGTACTTTTTTCTCTATTCATATTCAACAAAGACTAAAAAAAGCTTATGGTCCTAATTGATGAGAAACCAAGGACTGTGCTTTATGTGATGGACTGTATTTCTTATCCTATCCTCGGTTCTGTTTTATGTTGATTTCTATCCGGTTGAATAATGAAGTTTTGTGTGACTATGTTTAATACATTTGACCCATGAGTGAGATCGGTCTGGTTGGTCCCTTATTTTATGTAGCACTAAGAAAGTTAACGGGGTAGGGGTTACATGGTTACAATCATCTGGGTTTAAATTGCGTTTAAATTGATTTTGACACAGTATTTACACTGAAGCTTGGAGCAGGTGGCTTTGGTAAGAGGCATGACATTTCCCGACCAGGTCCTGAGTGCTGCCAGTCACACCACACTTTGTATTTCAAAAGGCAGGCCTACATTTGATGCAGGAACTATTCGACCAGTACATGCCACACTGGGGAGAGAGGTGTTGTAATAATGGAAAATATGTGAAAAAGAATGTGTTTTTGAACCTAGTATGAGACCCTGTTCTAGTACGCCCCCACAAAATCAAGACTTTTGGCATAATGGGACCCATTTAAGAGAGACTTTGAAATCTGACAATTCTGACATGTTTACATGTAGAGTAAATGCCAGGATGGGGTTTTCTGACAGCTGCTTCTGTTCCTTTAAAAGCAAAAACAAAGTCTGTACTGTGCAAACCTCACATGGACTGCTTTCGGCTGGTTTTTGTCACCACAGCAAAAGGCCAAAAGACCAGCTGTTTGCAGGCAACCTTCTAGCAGTCTTCTAGCTAGCAGCCCAGATAGCTGATCACTTAAACCGTTGCAAAAACCATTTTAACCCAATTTTCTAATTTAAGTTGGATTTTCCAGGATGAGTAGATTCAACTTGACCAGTCGGCTCCGAAGTTCCAGATGATTTTCATGAATTGACAACTTCTGAGTCCCAGACCGCACATCAGGGTTCAGACCGGATGAGAGCCGGGACACTCTGCTGCTCCAGTTTGTTCTCTAGCGATTGGGAGTGACTCATTTTGTCAGATATAACGGAGCTCATTTCAGACTGAGGCAGCGTTAATGAGGCGCTATTCTGATGTGGAAATCCTGCTGGCAAGGTGAAGACACTGATACAGTCTCCGCTGTCATCCTCAGATGCGGCGGCTTTCCTTATTGGACACCGGCAGTTTATCTCTTAGTCGCCACACGAGCCTTCTTAAAAAGGAAGGAGACGGCAATTACGCAGACTTGTGACCCGATTAAATCCATTCAAAACTCCAGTCAGCAAAACAAAGTGTTTTGGTTTGAGTTTATGCCTCATGTGATAGCCTGTCATCGCTCAAAGAATTAACATCTGCTTCTGACACACCTTGGAGATGCTTTGTAACATCGGTATAAAGGAAATGGAGCTAGAAAGTTGTGTTAATAAAATCCTGAAGCAATATGTGCAGGTTTGCTACTGTAATTAGAATCCTAATGTGTTACCAATCCTAAAAAATTATAATGGAAATAAATAATAGGAATTTAATAAAATAATAATGAAAATAAAATACATATCTAATGTCTATAAAGTATATCTAATACTGTAGAATATATTTAATCGACTTCTTTTGCTTTAGGAGAGTTAAAGGAAATAAACTAAAATAAAAATACTAGATACATTTTTTTTTTACTTAATGTATGCATAAATTAGCAATGTTGCCTTACCAACAGGGGTGGATCTAGAAAAATAATGATGGGGTGGCAAGAAGGGGGCAGGAATTTTTGAGGGGTGGCAACATATGGCAGACGTATATGTATTGAATTTACTCACAGTTATCACAGTTTGATGATAAATAATATATGTGCACACTACAAAAGGACACAGGCTATCATTTACAAACTTAATCTCATGCAATCAATGTCTTGCATTTGAAACAGTTATAACAAACATCACAAACATATAAGGAATAAGTGACCATACCCCATAAGCACCCCCACACTCACTAATGCATACAGTATGCATCAACATGTAATTAAGAGCATTATAAAAGGTTCAGTGTTATCAATATGTCAATTTATTATAAGAAACACAAGATTTTAACAGCCAATGACATTTCCAGCTGGGGAGACTCAACTGATTTTCTACTGTTTAGTGTTAGTCATCATCTAACTCAACCAGTCAAGACTACATTTAGCCTTAGATGTTATATGAATATGGTCCCTGAAGCATAGGTTTTATTAGCTGACAATCATAATAAATAAATAAGCATTATAGGCACACATACAAATGTACTTTTAGAAATTGTTTTTGAAAAATATGGTGTTATTGTTTTGGCAAGCTTAAATTAAAACTTCTATGAAAATTTGTTTGATATTCCTTTAAAATAATGTTTTTTTGAAGTATATTTTACAAAGCAATTTCTTACATAATTTCTTTGAGTCAGACCAAACTTTTATTTTGGTGGGTTGTAACCAGAGTTTCTGTTTTTTGATTAACTATTATTATTGGCTAATAGGAAGTATAGCATATCAAGTATGGTAATACTTGAAGTATAGCATATACTCTACTGTGCAATAGTACTATATTTCTGTTTGAATTTCTTCAAGTTATACCGAAATTTTATTTTGACAGGTTGTCATCAAGACATTGCCCTTTCTGTCAGTCTGTGTATATACGAATGAATGACGATAGTTTTATCAAATGAAATGTTGAAATCCTTTCATAGTGCACATGTGTAGCATACATCATGCATCAATATAATGAAGAGTTGAAAACCCCACGCATGCTTCAGTGTGTGTGTGTGTGTGTGTAGTAGAGCACAAATTCTCAGAGACGTGTATAACAACACTTTAAGGATTCCCATAAGCAGGATTTATTGTTGTGCCCCCCTTCCTCAAATATGATGATGGAAAAAAAAACTACTATAGGGGTGAAAAAATGACTTTAATCAAATAAAAAACTAAATGAATAAATTGTATTATTTACAAATCACAATTGTAGCTCTCGACATTTACCTGTGGCTATAACTTTATTATGACTAATTTATTTTATAGTCTCAAGCATTCAGAAATCATGCAAAAGGAAATTAAGCAGTTTTGATATGATAAATCCATGGTTTATTTTTGTAAGGGTTGTGATATGCACGTTATTAGTTTGGGGATGGCAAATCATTTGAATCAGTTCGGGAGTTCGGAGCGGATTTGCGAATCATTTGAGTCAGTTTGGGGATCGCGAATCATTTGAATCAGTTCGGGAGTTCGTAGCGGGATCGCGAATCATTTGAGTCAGTTATGGGGATCGCGAATCATTTGAGTCAGTTTGGGAGTTCGGAGCGGGTTCGTGAATCGTTTGAATCAGTTCGAGAGCTCGGAGCGGCTTCGCGGATCATTTGAATCCATTCGAGAGTTCGGAGCGGGTTCGCGAATCATTTGAGTCAGTTCGGGAGTCCGAAGCGGGATCGCGAATCATTTGAGTCAGTTCGGGAGTTCGTAGTGGGATCACGAATCATTTGAATCAGTTCGGGAGTTCCTAGCAAGTTCGCGAATCATTTGAGTCAGTTCGGGTGTACAATGTGGGTTCGCGAATCATTTGAGTCAGTTCGGAGCAGGATCACGAATCACTAAAGATTCGCGCTTGTAAATTTTCAAATTGGCCATAACCTTTAATTCGTTGCTGCCAACTGGGGTGGCAGTAGGGGTGGCAAGGCTTTCTTTTAGGGTGGCATTTGCCTATGCCACCCAGGTAGATCTGCCCCAAGGAACTAGACTAAAGTACTAAGATTTGCAAAACTGAAATTAAAAAACGAAAATCTATATAGATATTAAAAAAACTAATAAAATTGACGAAAGCAATAACAAAAATTACTGAAATAAAAAAAAACCTAAAAAAAAAAAGTTTAATAAAAACTATAATACAAAATAATATGTAAATGGTGTTAAAAAAAACTGTTTAGGATCAATATTACATAGGCCTATTTATTTTATACACCAAACATTTATACAGGTAACGAGAGGGGGTTCAGCGAAAAATCGGCAGCTGTCAGCAGGAAGTGGCTGTCACTGGCAGCAGGAAGTGGCTGCCAATAAAACCGGATGGCAGCTGTCGCTAATACCCGGAAATTGGAGGAGGCTGCCGGCGGCAACAAGACAAATAAATAATTATATACACTTATGATTATGTTTAATACTTTTTTAAATAAGTATAAAGGTCAGTATTGTATATTATTTGATTTAAAATATTGATCAAATATAAACAAAGAAATAAGATCATTTTGCTAAACGTTAATTTCCAGCTGAATGTTTATGCATGTATCATTGTTTGTGTGAAATAAAACAATTTATATACGAGAGTGGCACTTACTGGGTGTATGTTGTATATTTATTATAGGCTATATACACAAATGACTGAAAAGAGAGAAGTCTCAGAGACCTTTATTTAAAATCATAATTTGCGGTTATATTTGTAGTATTTCAAGAAACAACTATATATATATATATATATATAGTATAAAGTAGCTGTTAAATTTGTAACTGGGTTAGTAAGTTGTCAAAGTCAGTGCTTTACAATGTAAACCGTATAAAATATATCCAGTAAGCAAACAATCCGGAGGTATTTTCAAGACTCTTAGATCAGAACTGATGAGGTATACAGAGTTACTTCTCCAGCATCTTGTACAAATCACTGTAAAACCCAGGGTGGATGTGCATCTCTCCTCATTTTCCTCTTGCAACATGGTCAAGTCAAGCATCGTTTATTTATATAGTGCTTTTAATAATACAGATCAAAGCAAAGCAACTTTACAGTATTAAATAGGAAAATAGTGTGTCAGTCAATAATGCAGAAGGACATTAGTAAACTCAGTTTGTAGTCAGTTTATCATTCAATTCAGTGATGTCATCCTTCAGCTTGGTTCAGTTTAAATAGTATCTGTGGAATCATTTGCAATCATGTCAGTGATATCGCTGTAAATGAAGTGACCACAACGAAGCAAGCCAGAGGCGACAAGGAACCAAAACTCCACCGGTGACAAAATGGAGAAAAAACAAGGTCTTTACAGGGGATCTGTATCTGGGGCTCTAGTTGTCCTGGTCTCCGCTGTCTTTCAGGGATGTAGAGGTCCTTTCTAGGTGCGATCCACCATCTGGTCTGGATACGTACTCGATCCGCGTGACTGCAGTGACCTTCGAATAAGAAAGAAACAGATTAATATAAATTGAAGATGTTAATATCTATACGATGTTTGATAGGGAGCCAGTACAGGGTTTACAGAACTGGGCTAATCCGGTCATACTTCCTGATTCTAGGAAGAACTCTAGCTGCTGCATTTTACTATTCATAAGAAAATGGTGACATTAATACCTAAATTGCTTTATTAACAGTAGACATGCATGCACAGCCATATTAATGATTATTCCCATTGCATCTTGTCATGTACAGAGCAGTGGTTACATTTTCATGCATAATTTGCAAACCTGGTAAGCAGTTGTTGTAAACCTCTTCGCAGTGTCTACAGGGTGTACATTGTTGAATTCCTGACATGGCTTAGACTTGTTCTCCATTTTGTTCCACCTGTATATTGAGATGAGGAGCATGAAAACAGCATTATTACAAAAGATAAACATTCAGACATGGCAACTGAGAAATGTAATGTTATGGCACCTTTTTAAACCTCTAATCAAATATGTAAAAGAAGATACTCCGTCAAGCCAGCTGGATTGTGCCCTCTTTCGAAAGGAGTCTGTATACAGTACAGCAGACTTCTGAATTTGGAACAAACCAAAGACGGACTTAGTAATGTAGCATCACCCCTCCTCCAGGATCACGTAAAGAAGAATTTTCAACAGGACAGCATCTGGCAACTATAAAAAAAAGGTGTCAGTGCCATGGTTTTGTCTCAAGATGCACATCAGTAATGTGTTTTTTTTCTTTCTAAATGCATGTTTACAAAAGCTACTTCAATGTTCTAAATTTAACTACAGCCTAATCCTGGCTTAATCCAAGCCCTATCTGCGAAACTAGACCTAAAAGTTATAAGGAATTATGAACCGGTCCATTATATTTTGTATAGATAACAATAAAAAAAAAAAAATTGTTTTGCATTCACATGCTTACAACTTCAACTGGTACACAGAACAGTTCTGCACATGCATAGTATTAGAGAAAACACACCTCAATAGTGCAAAAAAACTTATTTTAAGAACTCTTAAGTTAATGTATATCACACAATCTCCTGAAAGACTTAACATGCAAAAATATATGGTTAGTGTTGCAAATGTATCTTCTATCATTCCAGTCAAACAACATTCTTTTATATTATTCAATAGACTGTTAACACGCTAACAAACGTTAATATTTAATGGTACGTCAAACGTAATTTGAAGTTAATGGTAGGCCCCTAACAAGGTACACAAACAACGTTGCTACCACTAATTAGATTTCATTGAACAATTAAACCAAAGTAGACACCAAGTCTACCAAGTCGTTCACCAAGATACCAATTAAAATCAAACTTACAACGCAAAAAAAACATTAATTACTCCGATGACCAATTTCTGAACTTACCGTTTGATGAATCGCAACCATTACTGAAGCGTTTGGGTGCAGTTATATCTGATTGGTTGCGCCCAGGTTGGTCGATACTGATTGGCTCCCACCGAATGGCAGGTCCCGCCTACCATCCGGCTGACAGTTACTGCCTTCCGGCTGTCAGTTACTGCCTTCCGGCTGTCAATGGCAGCCACTTCCTGCTGCCAGCTGCCGATTTTTTATCTGAACCCTGCGGATAATAAAATGGATAAAAGAAAATTCCAAGGATTATTCCGGCCTGTGAAGGTTGAAAAATCTAATACAATATTTCCCCAAAGACTTTATTTTATATTCAGGGCTCTCAAGTCTCACGCATTGGGCGTGAGACTCACGCATTTCAACCCGTTCACACGCTCACACGCCACACCTTGTATTTCTCACGCAGAGACATTACGAGGACAACGCCCACCAAGTTGCGGCGCTATTTTTTTAAACAGTGAAACAGGTAACGTAGAGGAATCAAGTGAGTTCCCCGAAGGCCCTGACACGCACCCGCTAATCGAATAAAAAAAATATAGCTACCGATCAGCCAATCAGAAAATAGCATTGCTGTATCCGGGTAAGATTTTTACAGGCTCGTGTGCAACACAGATCCAGACGCTCGCTGAAGTAGGTAACGTTACGGTTACAGACTTGTCAAGACAATGACACAGATTTTCACTATATGTTTTTTTTTATCAATATATTAATTTAACATTTTTTAAAAACAGTCTAAGATATGTTTTGGTCTGATGGTTATTATGACCCCGACACGCACGCAAATTTTGGCCATTATACGTGGTCGGCCGTAGCTTTTGTGCCTATTATTAGCCCACTATTATTTTTTTATTGCCAAAGTTACACGTTGAAGAGGATGCGGGGCTACTCTGACAGTTTTATATAAGAGACTTCTATAATAGGCCTATCCATAATACTTGTATGGCAGTATCCATAATAGTTTAAAAAAAAAAAAAATTCTTTCCTTTTATTTTTACTGCACCTCATCCTGGTCCCCATTTTCAAAACGTTTTGCCTAGGCTATTTCATTATATTTTATCCAATGTATAATATTGATTATTGCATTCATCTATTTCAAAGATGTCAGGGAAGAGGCAAAGGAGCAATCTTTCATGCTTTGTTCTAAAAGATCTGGGCCCGTATTCATAAAGAATCTTAATGCAAAAAGTAGTTCCTAGTGACAAAATTATAAGAAAATTCTTAGAAATGTGGGCGTTTACTTTTAAAATTAAAGAAAAAAATCCTAGTAAAGAAAAAATTAATTCAGAAAGCATCTTATCCCTTAAAAGAGGTCTTAAGGTAAAATTTGTTATGAGCACAGACGAGGACTTTTAAGAGGCTTAAGAGTTTCTTTAGCAGAGGAGAAAATGGCAGAAAGATGAAGAGGCAGAAGAAATGTGTTGCAGACAATGGATGACAATGAGTTAATAAGACGGTATAGATTATATAATAATTTAATATAATATAATTTAATATATAAATTAAAGTAATCACTACATTACGATATTTGGCAACTGGGAACATGCAACAATGCAATAGTGATGATTTGGGTCTGTCACAACCTTCTGTAAGCAGAGTGATCACACAAACAATTACAGCACTTTCAGAACATCTTATTGTGTCACAGTTCATTTAGTTTCCACTGGAGATTCCCACCTTGCAGGCTCTAAAAACTGCATTTATGAATATAGCAGGCTTATAGGTGAACACAAGCAGGGGGAATGAACCGTTAATAGTTTGTGCTATACGCTCCCATGTCTGCTTCTTGTCCCTTGCTGTGTCTGAATTTTCCTTTAAGAATGGCCTTGTGTTCATCCACTAACTGGGCTAACAGTAAACACTGTTCCTCTGTCCAGATTGGCTTTCTCGCTCTTCTTGGCTTTGATTCCATGTTTGATACATTAAAACCAACACTCAAACCGCCACTTACATAGGACGGCAATCACTGTAATTGGAAAGAGTGGAACAATTTTTATCATTCTAAGCCAATCAAATACCTTATAGGAAATTAAAAGCATGGTAAATAAAAAAATAGAATTCATATACACACATATAATGTGTGTGTGTGTGTGTGTGTGTGTGAGAGAGAGAGAGAGAGAGAACGGTCAAATAGGAAAAATTACGCATGTAAATTTAAAGTGAGGATTAGAATAGACCCTATACTTAAAATCACTCTTTTTTTTCCTTCTTGGACAACCAGCCAATCAGAGTCTTCAAAAGATTGTGTCATACATAGCAACCGGTTCAACCCCGCCTCCTCACTAAGATAAACGTTTTTGTCTTTTCCTTACTCAGAGTTGCTCTCAGATCGGTCCCGAATCGCTTTTAAGCTAAGACTCCTACGTAAAAGTTTTTAAGCTAAATTAAGAGTTTTCTGAGAGGATTCTTAGAATCTTTATGAATGCGGGCCCAGCTCCCTAAAAAGGTGGCTAGGTCAGAGGAGGAGGCTGTGGAGAATACAGTAGGGGAGGGAGTTAGGGTGCCAGTAGAGGATGGGTGCATGGAAGAGACTGTGGAGGACCATAGAGGAAACAGTGGAGAACCCACTGGAAACAGGGAAAAAGAGAGGGTTATGTAGAGCAGCCACCTGTAGGTGTTCCTTTAAGAAGGAGTGGTCAACCCGATCACCATTCATCACAATGGGAACCACCAGCTCTTTTTACTGGTGCTTAGTCTGCAGACAAGATAACTCCTGTGTCCATCAAGGTGTGAGGAACATAAGCAGGGAGGATTTCTAAAATAGCTGCATTAGTGTTAGTGCTTGCTCATTCAAATACCTATGCTGAGAGGGTTTTCTCCATGGTGGGATTAAACAAGACCAAAACCAGGAACAGTTTAGCACTTGATGGAACTGTGAAAAATGGCTGGCCTGGAACCACAGTGATTCAAATGGGAGCCACCAACCCCTGGCCTCAAAACCAGCTACCAACACCTACTATAAACAGCACTGACCATTTTCTCTCTCTCTCTCTCTCTCTCTCACACACACAAATAAATGCTGAATTAAATAAATATTATTTTATTTGTAAGAATATGTGTCATTTATGAGATCAGACACCCGTCCCCATCAAACCCCTGCCGACATCGCGACCGCGGGCAAAATCTCACTCTGAACTCAGTTCAAAACTTGAGAGCCCTGTATATTGCATGGCTGTCACATTATCGCAAGCAGAACTGTTTAATACATCCTCAATTTAAACCAGCAGCTCTTACGATTTAAGTAAGATCAGTAATAAAATTATTGTGCTACGGATATTAACTTAAGCCCTGAGTTAATATCTACAACATTTATTTCAGTGTGTCCTAAGTAATTGGATTGCATGTACACCATCTTGCACTTAACGGAACGAGCATCTATTAATCAAAGCTTAATTGCGCACATTTCCCAGATAAATGGTGCTGCTTCACGTCCAGTCATGTTCAAATGAGTCGATCCGGGCATATTCATTTCTTATCTAGCAAAACTCATTTGAGTCGCATAACGGCGATAAATAATAGAGGTAGAAGTTTATGTAATGGGATATTCTCCGTGAAGGAAGGGTTTTTAAAGCAGCGCTGAAGTGATCTCTGAGGAACTGCTATCATGTTACTTCTAAATGACTCCAATAGCAGGTAGAACAAGGCAAGGAAATGCGACTCAATTTCTTACTGACTTCCACTGAAATTGAATAACTTCAGCATGCTGAACTATGGACATAAACTGCGACTAGCTGTAAATACCCGTGTAAATGGAGCTTTAAATATTAAATGAGTGCTTATGTTGACTGTATGTTAGTGCCTGTGATCAGCTCAGTTTTTGAGTGCTAACGAGTGAAAGTGTTGTCGGACAGGCTCCTTTTAGCTCTGACGAATGACGTGGTAAATGTAAACATTACCGGAGTAAATATTTGCCTTTGCAATGATTTGGAATATTTATAAAAAAAATAATAATAATAATAAGAATGAGTCGAAGATACGAGTATCTGCAAAAACTAACAAGGATTTTAGGTTAAAATTCATATTTATATATTATATTCATAACTTATTAATTGTATTTTAAAAAATACGAATATTCCAATCATGCTGCAGTAACATGGATTATCAGAATGTGCACAAATGTATGGAGTTTATGTAAGCTTGGGACAAACCAAATACTACAAAATATTCTAATATTATTCATATGAATCTTGAAAATATTTATCTTGAAAAATAATGGATTTTTAATGTAGCCTATAAACATGATTTTTAATAAAAAATTATTGTATAATTTAATAAATTGTAATATATAACATTTATATTTAATATAAATATGTGTATTTTATGCATATGTAAATATATTTATAAATATTTACATTTACATAAAGCAAATTTACATTGCGTCTGACAAGTCAGGAAGATCAAACAAACCGCTAAAGTCTGTATGCTTTTCAAAGAAGTCAACCTTTTTGAATGGCAAAAAGCAGTTTAACACCTTTGAAAAATGATACACTTCACCATTTCTTCCTCTGGCTCTCAGCATTAGGATGGATTTGGGATTTGATGAATCGTGTTTGTGCCTCACACTCTGCCACTTCTCCTCTTCAAAGACATCCTCTGGGATCGGATCGATCATCACCAGGTCAGACTCTTCCATGAAGAGACGGTGAAAAGACCACACAGATGATGTTTCTAGAGCTCAGATGAGACGCCACACACACACCAAGCGAGCTCTTCCTGTAACCAGGGAGAAATTAACAGCATCTATCTCCTGAGATGAATGGACTCAGAGCCACAGTGGGGACAATATTTTCAGTCCTTGGGCGCTACAGGCCTGACGCAGCCTGTATTTATAAATTTTACAGAATTTATAGGTCTTAAAGCTGCACATCAGAGCAGATGAAACGTTAAATCTGTCAGATGGACGAAGGGTGGAGGGGTTGGGGTCAGTCCCAAGCTGCTCTGATGGGTCTTTTGGTCGTGGCAGGTATAAATATCTGGAAGAAAAACCCTGTTAGGCATATAGAACACTTTTCGCCAACGTATTATACACTGCTTATCAAACATTTGGAATAATTATTTTGAATGTTTATGAAAGAGGTCTCTTTTGCTCATCCAGGCAGCATTTAATTGATCAAAAATACAGTTTAAAACAGCATTTTTTTAAAAATATTATAAGCAGTTTTCAATTTTATTATATATATATATATATATATATATATATATATATATATATATATATATATATATAAATATATATTTTTTTTACGTAATTTATTTCTGTGATGGCAAAGTTCTATATTAGTGTCACATGATTCTTTAGAAATCATTCTATTGTGGTGATTTGGTGCTCGGTTATTATCAATTACTATTGGTGTGCAATTATTAATAATGGTTCTTATTATTATCAGTGTTGAAAATGTGTTTTTACCTATCTTTTTGTACCTGAATACTTTTTATGGAAACCCTGATACAATTTTCTTGACTCGTTGATGAATAGAAAGTTCAAAAAGAAGTGTTTTTTTACTGTCACTTTGATTAATTGAATGCATCCTTACTCAAATAAAAATTATTATTATTTTAATCTTACTTAACCCAAACCTCTAAATGTGTCAAGGTTTCAAAAAAATTAAGTATCACAAGTGATTTCAGCATTTATAATAATAACAAATATTTATTGAGCAGCAAATCAGTTACCTTCAACATCAAATCACATCAGTTACCAAATGAAAAGGTTTCAGTAAAGATTAAAAAGGAGAATTAATATTTTACTGTCCGCCTTCTAAACGTTCCAGACAGAGGAGAAAACAGAACACGGATAACCAACTCCCCAGTCCTCTCACTACATATCACTTTAATGCATGAAGAAATGTTACCATGTCAACAGCAACAAGATAAGTGTGACTCCACATTTAGGATGAATAAATCTGAAGGTGGGACGTCTTGTTGCCAGAGGACAAGGACAAAGACATCTCTGTCCTGCAGCACTGATTGAATAGTAGAGCAGGTCAATGCCAGAGATACCAGACGCACAGACACCTGCGTGTGGATTAAAATTGTTAACAGAAATTATATTTAAAATATATTCAAATAGAAAATCTCCTGACTCCTTTAAGAAAAAAAATGCTAGTGTATATATAACTAGAAAGGTTAAAGACTCAAGTATCAATATTTGCCCACTGTTACAGAATAGAAATATCTATTTTAAAAACTGTGTCAGGACTCGGTCAACTTTCATTCTATTGACCAAGTTGGAAGAGCACATAATTTCCCAAAATGCTCTATTGATGACAGTGTTATTTGGACATGTTTTGCTGCTGTCACACCTACAGTAAAGTGTAGGAAAACTTGAAAGTTTTCTTTCAGACTAAGACACTTTCATACCTTCCTGTGGTTGATATTCCCCAGACATTCTCTGTGCCTGTAGTTTTATTCTGTTGGGATCTTCTGTCATAGGTGCACATCTGAGTAACAGATGACAGATCAAATGTCATGGAAATGACACCGGGAGGAATTTCAACCGACACTTAAAAAAAAACTTTTCAATAACTCATTGATAAATCATTAAGGAAACATCATCCGCAAATAAAGTGTGATTTACACATATTTTAACATTCACAATTTTGCTATCATCAACTCATCTTAATCATCAATTATCGCACATGTACTGTACAGTACTCTACTGTACAGTTGCTGCAATGCAGGCCAAGAGCAGGAATCTCCAGCTCTGACAGCATGTCACAGAAATGCTTCACCGCCTCACTTGATTTATTAGAGTAACACAAAAGCACATGCTCTGAAAGCTGAAGAAAACTCAATAATGCCCTTATGTCCCTAAAGTAATGACTCAAATCAATGAAAACTGCTGTGCTGCTTTGTTTACTGAATTTAACACGGCACTAGTGGAAGGCTTTCTCTTATCATCTCCTTAATGGAGGAGTTTTCATTAGCTCATTCTAAACAGCAAAAAGCTCATTTAATCACATTAAGTAAGTGGTTTTTGTTTTGGAATAACATGCATAAAACAACCCTACTACCTGATAGACATCCCAGAAATAGGAGTCATTTTGCAAATGAAAGTTTGCTGACATGCCACAGAGTTGTGAGCTTGTGAATTATGCAAATATACAGTACAGTACAGTACAACAAGCCATTCAATTCATAGAATAAAACACTGAATCAGTCAAACTGACTGGCAAATCATGCAGAAGAGTTACTTACTAAAATGTATTTTAACTTTACGAAACATTTTGGAAACAACAGAAACCACACATTACTTTAGGTGGCCTTATAATGACGTTAAGATTAAATGTATACACAGATATTCATCTGAGATATATTTCATTATATACAGTGAAAAATGACTACGTTGTCACTAGATGCTTTTTTGATATACCTCCAGACAATTATTGCTGATAAATCCTTATCTGATGATGGAGATTAACGTATACCGACCTGAGAATCATTTTCCTTGTCAGTATTTCAGTAATTATGTCATATGTTTCTTATCACCTGTTTAGAAACAGATCTAGCAATGCAAGATTCATAAATGTATCACTCTTTTTATCTGATTGATCGAACAGGATTGCTAGAAGGTCTGCATTTGTTTGCAATTCAGTTTTATTTATTTGGACAAATCACTTACAACCCTGAATCATTTGCAATGGTTTCTGAAATAATAATGGTATACTTTATGAAAAAGAAAACAAAAATGATAGGCATGTGTATATATATTTTTTTAAATGCCCAGTTTCCAAACATCAAGTATGGTGGTAGTTTGTTTGAACTTGTTGATAATGAGAGACTCTTCTGCACATAATACCAAACATCTGAACACATCCCTGCTGGAGAATCAAGAACAACTCAAACAAAAATCTATTTCATAATTTTTTTCTGTGCAAGTCCCACAATATAGTTCAGTTTCAAACTATTTATTTTTAATTTATTCTCAAAGTGTTTGTTTGTTTATTAAGAATTTTAATTAATTATTATTATTATTACTACATGATGTGAACGATTTAAATATGCTAGGTATGCTACCCCTATGCTAAATTACTATAATACCATATGTTTGTATGGTATTATTATACACAAACAACAAAGTTTCATAGATAAAAGTTTGTTTATACAATAACAATATTTATAGTACGTGAGTTTTTAGCCTAGATTGGAAAACAATACAAAATTACGAAATATTTTCACAATATCTCACACACTTGACTGCAAATGACACTTTTAAAAAAGAACTATAAATGAATAAGGTCTACACATAGAAAGTAGCAAATATATAAGGTTAGCGGTTTACAACTAACGTGACCTTCTTTACAAATAGATGTCTGTTAGAATAGTTTATAGGAAGTGCAGTGTTTTTTCCTGTAGGCTTTTGGGCTGAATCTAAACGGGTCCACCACTTCAATACTAAAAGTCTTGCAACGAAACATCTGTCCTGCAGGAGGAGCTGTGTGACATCTGATCGCTTGTACATCTAACCATATAAATTCACGTTATGTTTCACTAGCAGAAGGGCATTCAGGACCAGTGGAGATGTTGAAGCAATTGAGGCACTATAAGAGAATATTTAGTGTGACAGCTGAAATAAAGGTCATTATAAAGGTCAGTTCCAACACTGCGAGGGTACATGCATGAGTGTGAGTGAATTCAACGCATTCACGCCACAGGATACTGACCCCATTCTATGTCCTGTATATACATCCAGTTCAGAGTTTAATTATATATACAGCGCTGGTAGTCATTCTAAGGGCAATGCTTCTGTTGCAGATGTATGTAAATTATTATTTTATGCATCCTTGCTTTCACCACAGGTTACCATCAGAGTCCAGCATCCATATTGAACAGATTTTAAACTTCAGCCTGTGAGCAACCTCAGTTTGTATGCTTTTTAGATGAAGTAGGCCATGCTAAACTGGAAAAAAATATTGTACATGTTCAAGACTCTTCTCTGCAGGAACCCTGAGGAAAATAAAACAATGACGACATAGAGAGACAGGGAATGTATGGCTTCACGCTGTTACTCAGACAGCTGGTGTACTGTCATGTGATCCCAAGCGCGGCTCTCTGGCTGTCATTCGCAGCTATCACTGTACGATACCACTGGCAAATACTACAGAAGGACAATTTCTCAGTGTGTCAGTCATCACGATCTGTTCAAACATGTCTCCGGTGCAGCCAAACCTACAGTGATGCCAGAAGAGGCATGTCTGTTCAAACTGAGAGAGCACATGTGATCACTGCATTTTAAAGGACCAGTTTGCCCAAAATGAAAATTTGCTGAAAATGTACTCACCCTCAGGCCATCCAAATGTATTCATCCTGAGGCCATCTGAGATTAGGATGAGTTTGTCATAACAGATTTGGCGTTACAATTTAGCGTTACTTCACTTGCTCACCAATGGATTCTATACAGTGAATGGGTGCCGTCAGAATGACATCTTGTTCATTAATGGACTTGAGTAATGTGGATTACTTGTGGATTATTGTGATGTTTTTATCAGCTGTTTGGACTTTCATTCTGACGGCACCCATTCACTGCAGAGGATCCACTGGTGAGCAAGTGATGTAATGCTACATTTCTCCAAATCTTCTCTGATAAAGAGATAAACTTATCTACATCTTGGATGGCCTGATGGTGAGTACATTTATTAGAACATAAATTTTATATTCATTTATAAAAACTATTCCTTTAAATGCAACTAAAATGCATGATAATTAAATAAATAACACTACTACCTTAATATAATTTATGAATATCACTTGAGTGATTGTTTAAGTTGAAAATACCTAAATAAATGCCTGAAATCTAGCAGTTAGTTTTGTCTAAAATGTACATCTATTATTTCAGGTTTTGTTTGTTTGTTTTGAAAATAAATTAATTTATAGTAAAACATACAATATTTTTGTTACATTACATTCAAAACATTTCAGAATGGAGAAAATATACTGATCAGTTTCAAGAACTACAATTATTACTTTTTTCATATCAATATTTGTCATCTTAAGTCAAGAAAATGTTTTTGTTTTGTTTTTTGATTAAAAAAAAATCATTATTTACGTTTTTAGAGTGCAATATCTCAATTTACATACAGACAAAAAAAAAAATAATAATAATAAAAAATTCAATGGAGTTTGGGTATCACACGGTGGCTATTTTTGGTATAATGCCTAAAGAAATTTCATAAAAAAGTTTTTTTATCTTTTTATTTTTTGTATCAACTTCAAATTTGGAACATAACATATCTATATATTTAGCAATTTTGGATTAAAACATTCTGTAAAATATTTTTTTATATGAAATTTAAAAAATGTAGTACTGTTCATTTTCTTTACAGTAAATTTAAACATTTTTAACTTTTGCATGCTTTCGTTTTTAGAAATGATTCTACTTCTGCAATTAGTTCATCTTTAAAAAAATTATAAAAAAAAAGACCAACCTTAGGTCTGTGTTCCAAAGGGTTTATAACTTTATAACTTTTAAGTTTGGATAGTTCACTTTCATATCTATGTTCAACAATGGGGGGGGGGGGGTTGATTTAATTTAATAACAATGCAGAAGTGATGTTTATGGCAGATTTTTATGAAATATGTGTCTACTTAATAATGGTTCACATGATACACACATACTAAGTAAATTTATTCAGATTTATATTAACATTTATGCATTGGCAGACAAATATTTGTCAATCATGTTAAAAAGTTTGTGTTACTTGGGAAAAAAACCCATGACCTTGACATTGTAGACCTCTGCTCTACCAAAGGACACATTATTCTTTTATCTGCAGGATGCTCTCAGAACCAACCGAAGCAGGAGACACTCACAGTAAATGGATAAGGGAGGTCCGAGACTGCAGCCCTGCATTAGATTCATTACAGTAATTAAATGAAAGCAGGCAGATATGGATGATAAATGGCAGTTATTGACGGGACTGTCAGGTATGGCATCGATGTCATATATTTTTAAACAGCGGCGTTGAGGCCTGTTTCCCCGAGGCAGCCGTGAGCTCAGCCTCCTGCAGCTGTTTCTGTCTGGTCTAATTAAACTCTGGGACGACCGATCTCATTAAATTCAAACCATACAGAAGACAGAACAGAATCGGACCATTAATATCCAGAGGCTTGAGTTAGTTCAGAAACTTTCTGCTGTGGGAAGTGTGACTTATTTTACTGAATCAGTTCCTTTATGTGGTCCAAAGAGAGATTCACCTGTGGGAAGTGTGACTTATTTTACTGAATCGGTTCGTTTGCACTGGTTTAAAAAGTGATTCAAATATTGCAGTGACTGAGAAAATAAATAATTTGATAGTTACTACATATCTGACATAAAATCAGATTTGTGTATCTTGTTCTGAAGTGATAGTCTTGTTAAAGATGATGGGAAAATAACATACATGCCAAATTACACACTGGGCTCTTGGATGTCTGTTACTTCTGTTGTTCATGTGTTTGTCATTTGTTGTTGGGTTTCCTGAGTGGGGATAAAAAATCGGCACACCATAGATAGACTCTGAAATAGAAACAGGTCGGAGCGCCAAATCCCACTGATCCCCGGCTTCAGATACAGCATTCAATGAATGTGATTGCTTTTCCCTACTGATTAAATAGAGATATTGTGTAATAATACATAACCTTTTTGACCTCAATGTTTGGTTATGTGTTGCTGAAGCTGAGCAGCCATGTGTTGAGATACTGCTAGAGAGAAAATGTGTTTGTTCATTGCAATTTACCATGCAGTTTTGCATTTATATTATCATCCTCATTCAGATTTGTTTTAGGGAATAGTGGAGTTTGTTAAAACATATTTATACATCTGTGGAAATGTACTACTGGTCAGAAGTCAAGTCAAGTCACCTTTATTTATATAGGGCTTTAAACAAAAAGGATTGCGTCAAAGCAACTGAACAACATTCATTAGGAAAAGAGTGTGTCAATAATGCAAAATGATAGTTAAAGGCAGTTCATCATTGAATTCAGTGATGTCATCATCTCAATTCAGTTTAAATAGTGTCTGTGCAATCATTTGCAATCAAGTCAACGATATCGCTGTAAATTATGCCAAGAGTTTGGAATAATTGAAATATTTTTGTAATATTTTTGAAAGAAGTCTCCTGTGTTAACCTGTGCTAAATTTTTGGTCATCATTTTAAAATAAAGAACTGATGCTTAATTTTAAATAATATTAATAAATATTAAGCAGAACAACTGTTTTCAGTGTTGATTACAACAAGAAATGTTTTTCAACAGCAACTCTGCAGCTGAAAATGTAGTTTTGCATCACAATACATTATTTCAATAATTAAATCAGTTATTTAAAATTGTAAAGATATTTCAGTAATTTTTTTATTGAAAAAAATTGCAGTCTTGGTGAGCATAAAAAGACTTATTTCAAAAACATTACCGGTATTGTATGTTATTATTAGTTATCATTTTCTATGAAGATGCTTGTTTCATTCATGCAGTCAGTGACCTTTGACATCTGACAGTACAGAGCAGATTCTCTGTAAAACTTCAGCAGTGCAGCATCTTTCTTGACATCTCCACTGTTTTCAGCCATTAGCCACTTTCCTGGGAAGAAAAGCAGGGGGAAAAGCAGGAACAGAGTTTGAACGAAGGTATACATCTCCCAACAAACGCATGCAAAAGTACAGAAATGAATAATAACTTATTATTCAGGCAAGCATGACCTTATCCCTTATTATGCCTTGACTCCACTTTTCCCAAAAATGTTCTTATTCTTAAACTTTGCACAGTTCATATATCTTGCACAAATATCCCTTAATTAATTTCTAGGCATGAAGAAAGACATGCAGAAGAGAAAGATTTATTCTCAGTAACAGCACATTCTGAAGCCAGAGCTCTGTGAATTTCAGCACACATTTTCCAGCAGTCATGTGAGATGAAGCTGTAATTGAGATAACATAAGCGCTCGTGAAAACACATTTCTCATTTGTGGTATCTGTTTATCAGATATATCTTGGGTTCACAGGAAAACGTATCGGGGTATGGGAGTCTTATCACTGATTGTTGGCCTCTGCTGGCCGCTCAAAGCAAACGGCAGGCGCTCATATCTCCCCACCTGATTTCCTGCTAATATGAATTCTACCTTCAACATGTCCATCCAACGGCTCGGGGGCTTTTCTGCTCAATATGGACTCTGCCGTCACAAATATTCTGCTCGAATGTAATGAAAAACTTCAAAGCTCTCCATCATTTTGCTTTTAAATCATTTATCTGATGTGATTTAAATCTTTCACCACTTAAACTTCACAAATGCTGCATAAGATTCAAAAGGTGCAGAATTAATCCATGCAAGTTTTTTTTTAAAGTTATTTCTGCTTAAAGTGATGTTTTCCATCTTAATCTGTCCACCAAAGAAATTAAAGTCGATAACAAAATACCTATCAAATTGTGATTTTTTTTTTTTAAAGAATACAGTGTAATGCACTGTTCAGTATTATAATTAATTATAATATGTATACAAATATTTTTAGCTAGAAAAATATCGATATCTCTCTCTCTCTCCATATATATATATTTATATATATATATCAACATAAAACACATTTGTTTTAATTGCCTAAAAACATAAATTTTGATTTATTTTCATTTTAAATGTATGATTTTTTAAATTTTACAATTATAAAATAATGTCAAAATTTATTGTATTTGATTTATTGAAGGAAAAATTCATTATTCGTTCATTTTATTTGCCAAAAAGTTATTTTCATGTATAATTTGTATTTATTTTTAAATCATACAATAATATAAACATTTTAATTACATTGTAGTAAAAACTTTTTATTATTATTATTATTATTCATTCATTTTAATTGCCAAAAATATTTAGAATGCAGCCCTCTTAACACATGATTTCCCCACATGCAACATTACCTAAAATCTATGATTCCCAGGAAGTGATTATCATTTGGACCCTTTCTGAAAGATTATTAAAATCACATATTTTGTACCCTATTGACATAAATGCAATAAATTGCTTCAAAATTCACCTGTAAATAAACCATCAGTTTCCTATACATTTTGATAATAGATGTAACCAGTCTCTATAGGTGCGAAAAGCTCATCAAATGTCACCTCACGGGGACTAATGTGTTGCATCTGCTTCAGAATACAAAGTAAACAATGTGAAAAATGGAGAAAAATCTCACGTGTGCTTCATGACTGTTAGCAAGCACTGGAAATGTACATTTGCTCTTAGCAAGCAATTATTAGATTCATGAGAATCCTGACATTTGTAAATATGTTGCCCTTTCTCATGCAAATAGTGGCTTTTCTTGCTTTCTTCACTAATATGTGGAAATAAGGGTCATGCAACTGCCTCAGTATTTGAAAGAGGTGCACTGGCATCTAAGATGTATAAGTTTCTGCTGAAGGTCATCTTCTCCTGCGGGTGCCATCTCAACCCTGCTGTTCCACATTCAGTCCTTCGTATAGATAATGATGACCTCTCAGGCATCAGTGCATGTAGATAAAAGGGGATACAAACCCTACAGCTTTGTTATAAAACCTTGAGATGGTATGTTAAAGCACTACAGGCACACTTATGACTGTTAAAAAATGTTTTGGCAAAATATGCTCCTTAAAACATCCCAAGTTCTAAGGCAGCATTGCATATACTGGCGGCCAAAAGTTTGTACTTTTTTTTTTTTTAATGAAGTCTCTTATGTTCACCATAGCTGCATTTATTTGAACAAAAATACAGTAAAAACATTTTTACAATTTAAAAGAACTTTAAAAAATCATTACTCCAGTCTTCAGCGTCACATGATCCTTCAGGAATCATTCTAATATGCTGATTTGCTGCTCAAGAAACAGTTATTATTCTCACTGAAGTTGACAAGAGTTTTTGCCGCTTAACATTTTTGTGGAAACTGAATTGTACTGCATTGGTACAGGCAGCTGTATGTTCAAAAATACACCCATGTACAGATGCTGTGTCTGTGTGAGGATGCTAACACAGTTTATCACTGGTTCAAATCTCTCTGTCTACCCACTGACTCTTTGACTTATTTATGAGAGTCCACCAGGGTGTTCATGGGAAGGCATCAGAGTCATCCGTCACAGATCTCTTGGTATCCACACAGCACCCATCGATTTCCACCTCTTGGGCAGAACACTCACCATCAGTCAATATGGTAACAAGTCTTCATTTCTGCTGGGAAAGACCCTGTCTTTGACTTCAACAGCTGGTGACAACAGAGAATGACCTCTAAAAGAAATTTTTGAAATGAGAGCAGCAAACCAGAATTTAATCAATCTCGAACTGCAGGTATAAAACGATTGTGCATGAAAACGCAATCAATCATTTATGATACATCTCTCAGAAATGACATAAGAATGCAAATAATTTTGACCTTGAAACAAAACAGTCATAGTTAATCTTAAGATTTGATATTCAGTTTTAGACCATATCAGTTTAATGTGGTTGGTTTCATATTCTTCTTCGATCCCAGCACTGAACTGATAATATTACTGCATTAAAACAATTTAATATTTTAACACTTTAACACAGCAATATTCCTGTCAGGGAAAGCATTAAGATTAAAAAAAAAAAACCTTCAAACCATTCTTGTTGATTAGTAGCTTCATTCATCTTCATGAAAGCTGCAGATTAGATAATATAGTGCCAGTGATTGGATGACAGCTGGAACTCATGGGGTTTTAAGAACATGCAACAATGAAATTTAATTACTGAATTCATACTTATTTCTATATATAAAAACTAATGTTATAAATATAATATATATATATATATATATATATATATATATATATATATATATATATATATATATATATATTGTTCTTTTTTGTTGTTGTTAATAAAATGATATGTTAAGATATTCCATTTTTATTTTTATATTTTCCATTTTTGAGTTAAGGTTTTATTAATTTGTTTTGTTTTGTCTATATAGATTTATTTTATTTTTTTGTAGGTTTAGTTTTAGTTCTTTTAGTACAACGATTTAATTAATACTTAATTGTTGAAATAATATTGTATATTTTATTTTATTTTTTTATTTTAGCTTAGTTTTTAGTTTTTACTATAAAACCCTATTTGACACACACACATACACATACACATACACACACACACACACACACACACATATATATATATATATATATATATATATATATATATATATGAATGATTTTATTTAATTGTACATATTTATTGTACAATTGTATATAAAATTGATATTTTGGTATGTCGTTCATATTATGTTAACCTTTATTCTTATATAGAAAAGATGGACTTTGTAAATAAATCATTCCCTGTGTATTTGACATATAGTATGATCCATTCCTCCCCCTGTCAGTGGTTTGGTCTGTATTCAGAAGGTCAGATTACTCTGTGTGTCTCTCATCCTGCACACAGATGCGCAGTACTGTGACCGGCTGCATAAACTCATCACAACCATCTGTGTACAAGAGACCAACATGGAAAGAGCTTCATTCTAAGAGTGAGTCCCATCTTTTCTCTCTTCTCTGTCTCATGCTTGTTTAGCCCCTGCATCCTGTGGCATGGAGAGCCTTTAACACCTGGATGATACAAGAGTTCACTTCACACATGATGATATTGATGTATGTAGAGTCTGTTGGTTGTTGAGAGGGGTTTGCATGTTCAGAAACCGCACACACTGGAATCACTGTCTGTGGTTTGCAGATGTATCATAGACATTTCTTCCCAGTTTTACTGGTGTTGTGAAACATAATGTAACTTAACCTAGATGTTTAGATTTAGTAAAAGTACAAATTAAAGTAAATAAATAAATAAAAATATAATAATAATAATAATAAAAAATTATCTCCAGAATTAGTAGTACATTAAGAGGTGATTTAAATTTTTTAATCCTTTTTCATTTATTTAATATAAATTCATTTTAACTGATTAAAGAGTGAGAGAGAGATTTTTAAAAACTATATTATATTATATTATATTATATTATATGTTTATATTATATTATATGTTTATATTATATTATAATATTATATTATAATATTATATTATATTATAATATTATATTATATTATATTATATGTTTTTAGATTGTTATCCACAATAATTTTCCAGATGTTTTCCTTTTCTTTTTCTTTTCCTTTTGCTTGCTGCTTTGAATGATCCTACGTTCGATTTATACTAAAAAAATCAAAAGCTAAACAATGATGCCTTTGAAAAGATCCCGTCCTCTCATGTGAGGATTCCTGTTTGAGTCACTGCATGAAAATCTTCTCACAGAAACACAGCCTCTTAAACTTGAGCAGTCTTATCCACTTTAAACAAGACTCACACTCATTTAAGAGTAATTTACTTCAAATATCGATTCCTTGAATTGTGTTCATTGTCAGAAAGATGTTCCCTGAGAGCGACTCTGTGACTGAAATCAGAGATGAGCATTGCTAATAACTAGCCTTGTTTAACCCCAGCTGTGTCTTTAAAATTGAATAGCACTTATTTCTTATGGACTCTTCAAAAATGTAATAGTACAAATAGAAAATGTTTCTAAAATATCATCATGATGCAGATGTCATTGCTAAATGTTCTGCCTGCTTGAGTTCAGACAGAGATAATTTCAACATGTCATTGTATTGAAAAGCAGATTTTCCTTCAATGTTAAAGAAGGGCATGTGTGTAGTCGATCTCATACTCTAGGGGGAGCTCTTCATCACAGACGTGCTTCTAGAAAACAAACTTTCCAGCTTTCAGTGAGAATCAAATCCAGCTTGAGACCTTGAATCTGTTTTTTGTGTGTCATCATAGACTAAATATTGAAGAAGCTGTTCTGAGTGGGGAGTTTAAATGTGTCTGTAATGTATAAAATGTGGATTGCAGAGGAAACTAGGTGATAGAAAATGGCTCTGAAACCCGTGGAAGAACAATATTTGTAAAATTTGGGATAAATCTTCACAGTACACCAGTTTTATGCTGATAATGTCAGAGCAGTGCATTGTGAAATTAAGCCTGAACTAAGTCTGCTTTATGTAGTTCTTAAGAACACTCTTTACCTGTGGTAAAATCAATGTTATGTGTAACCTGTGAATATTAATCAGTGCAGTTTAGTATTCTTTGACATATGAGTTCACATTAAATATTCAGAGAAGCGCAGACCCACCAAAGGATTTGATTCATCTATAATGAACATATTCTTCCTCTCAGTTCATACTGAACATAGACACTCTGACAGACAGTAATGTTTTAGATAATAAATCTCACTCTTAATAAGAGCCTTGGAGTAGGACAGCCAATATAGGTGCTCATTTTATGATAAAATGTAAAGGTAGAAATCCTGACAGCCATTTCCTTTTCTCACGACACTAAAATGACAGACGCTTTATCGACTGATCGAGCCTACAGTCATTTGTTCCACTGGAAGATCAGTTATGATCTTCACTGTTTCCTTCTGTGACTTAATCATGGTGTGTGTGTGTGTGTGTGTGTGTGTGTGTGTGTGTCTGTTTCCACTGCGGTTCAAATTTTTGGTTTGGAAAGCTCTTGTTCTCACCAAAGCTGCATTTATGTGATTAAAATACAGTAAAACAGTAAGATGATCCTTCAGAAATCATTCATATGAAATAATTTGCTGATTTGGTGCCAAAGAAAAATGTCTTATTATTATCTATATTGAAAACGGCTGTGTATATTACCGACCCCAAACTTATTCGTTCTTATTTTGTTCTGGATTCAGATTTTAAAAGCTTCAAATGTCATGATCATGTCATGTCCTCACACACCATTTATTTTCTATTTCTCTAATTGCACAGGGATCCTTTTCTCATCTCTTAGTGAAATTAAAATTCAGCTCCATCCTCACTGAAAGACACAGTCAGATGAAAGACTGAGCATCATGACAGCTTGTCTCTCTCAGATTCTTTTAAAATGAAGGATCGCTTACTTTACAGCACATTAAAACAGATGCATACAGTGCTTCCTTTTGAATAATATTAATTAACGTAATCATGCTGTCTACCTTTTGGACCATACTTTAAATGCTGCCTATGTAGTCAGCTCACTAGGTTTCTTTCTCTTTCTACAGCACTGTTGTCAGCTCATGGTATTGCATAACAGTGTTAGTCCTAAATCCAAAGAAGGCTGTTGGAGTCCTCCAGGTGATGGGATCTCTACAGGTTAAGACTACAGTGCTATATCATGCAGCTACATTTCATTTATGAATTAATAGTTGGCTGACACAAACTAGTCAATGATTTATGTGACAGATGGAAAAAGCTGAAATATCAAGACTTTAAAAAGGGTTGTTGTGTTGGACTGCATTAAAATTGATTAGAAATGTTTCTGTTTCATGAGGAGAAGATGTCTAAGCTTTAATATCAGTATCTGTTAGTGATGACAATGCTACAGTAATCCTGTAAGCATTTGTGCTGTTTTGCAACTGATTCCACCAGCAATCAATACAAATATATATGTCTATCTTTTTAATACTTAATTAGTTAAAATAAAAAGCAATAAACATTAGACAAATCATTGATGAGGAATTCTTAGAAGCACATTGACTGGGACACCCCGAGAGAAGAAGGAAAACCAGCGTACATGGTCCTCCCATTATCATTTTTGATAAAAAAATATTATAGACCCAATCCCTACCACTAAACCTAAACTTACACATAATTTATTCCTAAAATCAGCGGGAAATGATAGCTGATTAACAAGAGTGTAGAAGCACCTAACCCTGACTGTAGGCCAGAAACAGATATTTCCTGAAAAGTTATATCTCTATTCTGATTGGTTGATTGGAATATTGTTCCAGGGTCAACAAGGATGTTGATCCAGGAACATGTTGTACTTGGTGAAATCACGCTCACCTAAGGGGGTCGTTAAGTTTTAAGTTTAAATACCATTAATAAAATAAATTGTTAAAGCATTAATATGTGCTTTTTAAGACAATATGCTAGTAATATCTGTGATAACAAGCAACTAGTCAAAGAATATGTCCTTAAACTAAAGTGTTATCAATTGCATAATATTTAATAGTTATGACCAGTGGTTTATGGTGCTGAAGGACCAGTGAAAGATTTAAATTCACAGTGTAAACAGAAGAGTAGTGTGATCTGTAGATTAGGGATGGGATTTGCTCTTTTAAACCCTAGTAATGCAGTGACTGACCCTTGCAGCCCGGTCTGTCACATGTTATTCTCGTGTTTCAGGCATTAAAGGAATAGTACAGCCAAATGTGAACATTTGCTGAAAAGTTACTCTTCCATTATGTAGGTGTGTTAGATTCTTCATGGGAACAGATTTGAGAAATTAAGCATTCATTGAATTAGTAACAGCAGCTATTACTCTCTCCCGACATGTGCATTTTCTGACTCAGCAAATTTAATTTGAAATATGACTAACCATTGTTTGAGCAATGGCAAATGATTTAATTTATTTTTGCCGTGCAGATGACAAAATATCCCAAAAAAACGATGTACTGTGGTGCACAAATGAAACACTTCCCTCTTAAATGTGCATTACGTCCAGCTCTTAATAGTCAATGTTGATAAACCTGACAAACAACTGGCAAATCCACATGCACATGACCAACACCAAAGCGGGAATGAAATGCTTTTATAGGACTGCATCTGTGCTCTGTTGTATCGAAATGCATCTAGCACTCAAGATTAAATTTACCTTGGAACAAAGTCATTTTAGAGCTCTGCCTCCTGAGGCATTTGTCTCTGTCAACATAATATCATTTTGTGTTATGACTCAGCAGAATAAATCCAGAGCTGGACTGACAGAGTCCCACCTTGCCAAGAGCTCAAACAATCACATCTGTGTTCAGAAACGGGAACGGAACTCAAGCACACGCTCACATTTCTACAAGGTTAAAGCACTGTTTATGTTCTATAGATTTAATAATGTATTTACTGGAGCTAATATTACAAGGAGTTGCAGTACATTTCGAACTTATTGATTTACTATTTTCTCTAATTCTTTTAGAAAAACAATAATTTTGATAACCTGATATGGAACCTCTAACGTGCAACAGGAGAAAAAAGGGAGGAAAATTATATCTCAGAATTCACAGGTCTTAATTGTGAGATAGAAAATCTGAATTTTGAATTTACATCTTTCAAAACTGACCTGGCTATTTTGCTTCTTAAAATGATTTTATTTAAATCTAAATCTAAAAATGCTTTTTGTTGAAATCAGCATGGACCCAGAATTTATTTCACGTGACGAAGTAGTTTCATTTCAAAAGATTGTTTTTTACTTTTTTTAATTGAATAAATAATATTTCTGGAAATCTCAAAATTAAAGTTATTGTTATTGATTTTTATGAATAATCAACTGCACAGAGAATATTCCAGTAAAACAACACAAAAACTCTAACACATGTGAAGGAATTGCATCATGGGAAATCAAAGGTGTGAAGACAGTTTAATAATGAATTAAAACACGTACGTCTGCTCAAGGGTGGCAAGATCTTGCAATGAATATCCCGAGCAGGTCTCAGACAATCCCAGTGTGTCTCAGATATCACAACACAGAACTTTCCCTTCAGTTTTTCACTTACTCCATAACCATGTGAACACGCAATTGATTTGAAAGAAAATATTATTTGCATTCTGCCTTGGGAAATTGTAAGAATTGTAATTTCATAATGTCTTGTTTACTGTGATGGAGTTTACCTTGTATTTGTTGTTTTCCTCAAGCCATGCACAAACTACAAGACTGAAGCTAGTCACTCTTTCATGTTTAAATATGTTTGCCTGAAAAATCAAACTCCTGCCCACTTCTCCCCAACCACTGTCTCAACCATTATTTTCAGGTTTTTATCATGTTCTGTGTAAATGAAAAACAGCCAAGCTTTTCTTTCAAGACGTTTGTTTATGTGTTTTATCTATTCTTATGGACGTGTATGAGAACAAATTTAGAGACCAGGTAACACGAAACAGTGTATAGAGGAATTGAGCTAAATATATTTTCCTAAATCTATACCCCCTATTTATCTGGCAAAACTACTAGGATATCAGTCTTGTATGTTGTCTTTAGATAGCGATTTATACAGGTCTAGATGAACTCACTCCATCTATCATGTTTGTAGAATCAGCAGTGTTTGTCAAGGTCTTTATTTGTTAATCTGTATGAGCAAATCATCCCTGTGCTTTGATTTCTTGATTATATGGCAGGCAATGAACAGAGGACAGCAGCAGTCTGTGATGAGATTTGAACCTCTGGAATGAGTGTAAACAGAGCCTTCAGAATCAACAGCAGGGCTGTTTACACATCTGCTGCAAACTGCGAGGAGAATTTCCTTAATCACGTCGTGTTTCTGTAGGCTTCATTTGACCGCGATTAGTCCCTGGAGGTGTTGTCAGGTTTAAAGAGTTTCTGTAAGAATCAGGTAAAGGATGACGAGAGCGCAGTGGAGGATGAGTCACCTCACTGCAGACGCACAGTGACGCCATCACACGACACGCATAATGTGTTCGTTTCTGTGCTGCTGATTTTTGGAGAAGAATGAGGATTAATCAGAATTTGTTTTGTAATATTGTACATCTTTGTTCCATTTAAGCAAGTGTTTTAAACAGCTCCTGAAAAAGTACCTTGATTTTTTTAAAGACATGTACAGACCATGGTGGGGTTGGATGATCAAAATCTTGAATTGTAATAATTTTAGATACAGTAATTTTACACAATGGCTAATGTTTTTGAATACACTACCATTCATAAGTTTTGGGTAGATATGTATGTGTGTGTGTGTGTGTCGGTGTGTTTTTCTGACATATCAGGACACAACTTTGTATAATGACATAGGTATGACACAGGTATTACAAGGAGAGGGTGACTTATGAGGACATAACCCATGTCCCCATTTTTCAAAACGCTTATAAACCATACAGAATATTTAAAAAAAAAAATTTGGAGAAAGTAAAAATGCAAGTATTCTGTGGGGGTTAGGTGTAGGGTTGGTGTAGGGCCATAGAATATATCATTTGTACAGTATAAAAACCATTACACCTATGGGATGCCCCCCCCCCCATTCTTTGTGTGTGTGTGTGTGTGTGTGTATATTTCCTAAATTTCAAGGTCACTGCTTAGTCCTATTTTAAGTTATCCTAACAGGAGTAGAGGGGGAAGTCTTTAAAGCAAATTTCATAAATTAATTGTATTCTGAAGCACAGTATAAAAAACTTAAACGATACATTTGAAAAATAACTTATTAGAGAAAATAAGAGATCACTTACAGATACCTCCAATTTATTGGTGTTAATCTGGCACCACTCTTTAATTATATGACAGACATTTAACTGGCAGCATTCCTGTCATCTTCACTGAGATTGCGAGATGACAGGCCGCTCTAAGGTGACTGAAGCCCTTCAACAGTAGGTTGTCCAGATGAAGTCTAGAGGGACGACCCTTTCAGCTGGTCATTAAAAATCTGTGATTTCTAGAATATTACATCTTTACAATGACACTAACTTAAAAAAAAAAAGACAAGCTTTCAAAGTGCCAGCAAGCTACTGCCCACATCTCCCCAGTCGCTGTCCCATCTATATTGTTTATCTTCTTGTTCTGTTTAAGAAAATGACCGCAAACCCTCCTCTCTGTTTTTGTTGATGTTGTCAAGAACTCTTGCAATGTTGCTTTGTGTGTGAGTATGTAGAAGAACAATGGTACTTTTGGGATGGTTGTTTAAAGTCAACCCACTCTGTAGTTAGTTGTATAAACTGAGTCTTTAAATTTACTCAAGGCGCCATGCTTCTGTCCTGTAGTGTTTACTGGGCCTTACATTTCAATCCTCTACAAGCTTGCCACTGTCCTCTGAAACCACACACACAGTCCTTGCCACTTTATTTTGGAGCAATGAAAGGCTTTTGATGAAATCACTCTAAATCTGTTGAACGCTTGGACCAGAGGGATGACTCACTGCGGAGAAGAGGAAATACAATAAAATGAAATGACCTTCCGAACGTGCCACCTTTCCCTCAGCAGAGACCTCTGCTTCCGTTACTGTTGTGGGCTGTGGGTTTATGACAAAAAGAACTGATTTTTTTCTACCTGCTGCAGAAACCACAGCTTTTATGATTACAACTCTTCTCTTTCTTCAGCATGCTCTGTATGTTTTTTTTTCACATCTCCTCCCACACGTGTCTCAGATGTGTTAAGTTAAAAATAGACTAGATTAAACCAGCAAGGGAAGATCAGAGTGTGAAAGTGGAATACCGAGCAGGAGAAAGTCCCATGATTCAGTCCTGTTCATCAATGCCATCTCTCTGTGGAATCCCAGAACTCCACAACACACAGCTCTCAAAATAGACCAATGTTTTGTGTGCCTGTGACTTTAAAAGGAATAAAACAACAAAGCACATTAATGATGACGTTTACCACCCCGTCCGTATCCTTTGCATTAAAGAGTACCCATAGCCTGCAGGCTACATCACTTAAAATAGGCAGTATACACTTTATACTGCAAAGAGATCAACAGGTAATCTGTCTTGAATGGCCATGCAGCATTGCCAACACTTTTTAAATTTCACCCAATTAACAGATGTAGAGGACTGCAAACTCTTCCTTCTGTCAGTTGATTGAGCACAGCTTACACTCTGCAAACATCTCGCAACATTCAACCAGTGTGTAAATGAATTATTCATCAGCTCACAGAAACTATTAAACTAAGCCTTTAATGAGAGCGTTTGAGATCATTAAGCTCAATGTACTTCAGTCAGACATTAATCAGCCAGTTTGTTCTTTATCCACTGGTCACTTTTCATATTTGTGAATGTGTCCATAATAATAATCATTATTTCTTCATATGTGGTATTTTTCTGTATATGTGATAAAAGATTACCCTACGCTCTGAGTTTTTCTAGTTTAGCAGCTCTCAAGCTTGTAACTGTGTTTGAATCTGTTGTTGAATGTGGTTTTGTTTTTTGGGATAAACTCAGTGTGGTTTTGGAATGTTTTGGGCTCAGGTCACCTTCACATATCTGCTCTTAATATCCTTTCTGTGTCTGGTTACTTTCTCAGGTTTGTCCCAGAAGGAAACCTTTGAGTCAGAGACGAGCGTCCTGCCAACATGTTCAGCACCAAAAGGTCAGAGCCACCCTGGTTTCTTGTCTGTTTTTGTGATCCTTTATGAAAAAGTACAGCAACTTTTAGGCTTTTAAGGGCTTGATAAATCACTTGCACATTAATGGAAATACATTTACTTGAGTTTGTTTTATAATTTGCATTTTTTTCTGAATGTAGGTTTCACCTATACATTTTTGTCACAATGTTTGTTTGTTTGTTTTTTTTTCAAAACATGTTGTCCTTTGAAGACGTATTATGAGAAATGAAGTCAGTTTTTTGTACTAAAACATACTGTAGGTTTCATTTCTTCATCAGTCTGAAGATATCCTTCATTGAAGCTCATTAACAAAAATGTTTTCAGAGTGTCAAAAAAATATTTTATTTTACAGAATAAGACTGTTGTCATTTTGTGCAGGATATGCATTTAGAAAATAATATAAGTTGAATTTTCATTTCATGACAGCTTTAAATGAGAAAACATTTTCACTTTAGCAGCTCCTAAGTTTTACCTTATAAATATATTGTACAAGTCACATGACTGTTCACAGGAATTTATTTGGTAAATGCATTTCCATTGTATTTCTTGTTATCTTGTTATTTCCATTCAGTGTTTTTATGCAATATCCCAAAATTTGCATGAACAATATGTGGGTGGAAATCCAACTAATGACCCTAATACTGAAATGACAACACTTTCCAACACTATTAAGGGTAACACACATGAACACATGGTTTTGAACCAAGCTGCATACACTATAGAGCCTTTTATAGTTTGGGTTCAGCAGTTTAGTAGCTCATGTTTACATGCACTTGTTAAACTGTAACAGGAAATTAAAATTGAATCCTTCATCACTGGGATTGTTTATTAAATGCATTACAGTCGGAGCAGCTCATTAAAAATGTTGCCCTGCCATCAGTCTTCTGATGAAAAATGAGCCGTAGTTCTCTTTGCGGTCGCAGTAATGCGTGTGCGCTCTGGGAGACAGATAAGGCTTCCTCTAATTAGACTTACCAATGTTTACGTTCCGAAACAAGCTCAGACAGTAAGAGCTAAACCCGTCCGCTGATGCCCCGGGCACAGGACTCATTACGCAGTCGTCACATTGCGGTCAACGGAATCATCTTGACCTCCTGTAGGAAAAAGTGTAACTTAAAATCCAGCAAATATTCAGTTGACCTTGTGTAATAGTAAGAAGGTTCACCCTCCAGGTTTGTTTTGAAGCACATCCCATTATAGTTTAATTTAGTTGTGCATCCTTGTCTGATTCCTTTGCACTGACTGAAGTAGACACCTTAAGCAGGAAGCAGCCTTTTTTAGGATGCAGTCTGTCACGTACAAGGTTTTAATTGCTGTCGGTGAGTTCTGTCACAATAATAAAGCAGTATTGCGTTAGACTCTTGAGCCACAGTGAGTAGGAGGTAGTGATGCTGTGGATGTCTTATTGTCAGGCTTAATGGCATTATAAGAATGGCATTATAGTATCACAGAGAGCTTGCATTTCATTGAGAAATTGAGAATTTTTTTTTTAAATCACTTTGAAGATGATTGCTAATTTGACACAAAGATGTCAGCAGGTGACTTGCTCCATCATTTACTTTGCTTGTGTGGGAATAACAGAGGCGCATGCAAATTGACTGGTATTCAAAATATTTACATTGTATAAAACAAAAATGTATGATATTATAGACTGTAAAAATATCAGTAGTAATAGGGAACAACTTACTGTATTAATTTGAATTTGCATGTCGAATTTTTTCAGGTGTTTTGCATATGTATTTATTTACATTTTGAATTTGAAGTTAACAGAAATGTAATACTATATAGTATCCTGGCTGGCAAATACATTTTCTTCTTGTCAATATTTACATTGTGCATGCACATTTTTCCTATTTGTGTTTACATTGCTTTTGCCACCATCTAAAACAAATCTAAATTCCCAAACATGTAATCTTGAATATCAAGTATAATAATATAATAAATATAATTATTTTCAGAATTCATATATATACACACATAATTTATATTGTTATTATGAAGAGTTTAAACAATTTGTTTTGTTTATTTTTTGTGTTTTATTTTTCACTTTGTATTTATTTATCAGCCTTGACATAAAATTAATTATCAGTTTACTGTTGTCAGCCAGAATTTTAATTTCAGTGCATCCCTAAAGTTTACCATCTTCTTTGATTACATACTTGTTGCTGATGCCCCTTCTAGACCTGCCACTGTTGACAGAAACAAAATTGATGTAAGATGTAATCACAGATGTGACGCTGACAGGAGCAATCAACACCACGCTGTTCCCATGTAATGTGGGCACAAATCAAACTCCCTAACTTTTGTCAAAGAGAACACTGACATCACTGACCCGCACTTGATGAGTTGCTACTTACAAATGCAGAAGACGTTCTTCCCTTTGTAGAGTATAAGTCACAAAGGGATATTCAGTCTTCTTCAAAGGCATACAAGTGCAGAATGACCTACAATGCTGCACAGATTCCCTGATTGACATGGGTAATGATTTGGAATTCTGAGAAGAAATGGTGGAGATTAATGTCCACTGCTGTTTCCTTTCCTGAGGTGGATTTTGATTGGTGTTCTGTAAGGTTTATTGGCATAAAGGGGAGGTGTTTGTGAGTAATTCTGATATTCTGTTTGTCAGATTACAGGAGGTGCGTGTAATCATTGGAAGCTGATTGTGGTTGTGTGCACACAGAATTAACACTGGGCAAGTGACAAATGCAAGTAAAAATTGAATTTGACAAGTAAGTGAAATAAAGGCCTGTAACTTTATTAGGAATTAGGTGGTTGAATTGAAGTTGAATTGTAAGAACCTAGAGACGTATAAGAGATGTGTGTGATTCAGTCTTTTTCATCCAGAACTTCCTGAGGAGACACATAATGTGGATTTTTCTTTAGCCTACAAAATGAAAAAAAGAGAGAAGCAGGCACATTCTGTATTTATTTGATTTGACTGACAGCAGCAACTTTACGTTCACTTTCCTGATGATGAATAATATGCACTGAATCGGAGAGCTCTTAAGAAAGACATGATGGCCAACGATGGATGTTTTTGTGAGCTTTTGTCTTGTTAATCTTTGCAGCCTAACATGAACGTACACCCTTCAGCTGCTGATATATGTGATTGACGACACCACTGGCAGCTGAATGTGCTTGTCTGATCTGTTTATGATGGGTTTACTTCTGTCCTGTCTGTTCAGTGTGTCTTCTCGTCATTTTAAAGTCCTTGCTGATGCACCGGAGTCATCTATCTGTGTTTTCTAGATTTTCTAGCTGGTTTTTAGATGTTTGTGTTGTGAGAAGTTGCATATGTCTGTATTTGCAACACATTTCTGTATTTGGTTGTGTTGTGAGTATTTGCAGCACGTTTCTGTATTTGGTTGTGTTGTGAGTATTTGCAGCACGTTTCTGTATTTGGTTGTGTTGTGAGTATTTGCAGAGCGTTTCTGTATTTGGTTGTGTTGAAATAAGGTGGCAGGAAGGCCTGCATCCTCACATTAACACTTTATATGAGACGATTCAATGCCATAGTATTTCTTACTTGCTTTAAAGGTTGTTTGTTGTGTTTTTATTTACTCACCATCATGTTGTTCCTTTGCTGTTTCATTTCATTCTGTGGAAGCACCTTCTTCCAAGGGTGAGTAAATAATGACAAAACATTTCTTTTTGAGTGGACTTTTCCTTCAGATAATCAGAAAGAGATGTAGAAATAGAAATCATGGTTGCTTGAATACATCAATCTTATGAGTATTTTTTCAGCAGACATAGAAGGCCATTTTAAAATGTCTCTTCAGAGCTTGTGTCAGCAGTTTTCTTTTTTCCTCTTATACATACAGTATCAAATCATGTCAGATTTTACACTAGATGCTTGATTATAAGTCTTTAAATGACCTAACCCAGCCACAGGCTTGAACTCCCTCTGCATTTCACTGCCACACAAACATTTGCTGACGAGGAATGAATGCATTGATGGAATGTTGCCTCACATCTGAGCGAACCACAGATCCTCCACTGCACATTCATTTGAATAAGTGACATGCTTTGTGTTTTGTGGCTCTCAGATGCAGATGTTTGTCTGAAGAACAGACATACAAATAAAATAATAATAATAAAATTAGATTAAAGCCTATGAGTAAAAACGAGTACGAAAAATTGAAATTTTGCCATAAGTACCTTAGAAGGTAACCTTTAAACGAACTTCACATCGTGAGCACACCTTTGATGCTTGGCAACACACACACACACACACACACATATATATATATATTCCTTAATGTCAGTGCTTCTTCCAACCTAGTCTAGGTAAATTCAAGGCCTTTCAAATGCATAAAGACTAGATTTAGGAAGCATACAGTTACAAGCTGAAAATAGACAAATACAGTCCATTTATTTTCTACAATCTTTTTTACTCGTAGAATTAAACTGGATGGTTTTTGTTGTTGTTGTTGTTGTTGTTGTTTGCAGTTGAGCCATTTGCACTTAATTATGAATACCCTTTTCATGTATGAATTGAGGAATGGTGCTTTGCTGCGCTAACACATAGGCTGCAGATTTAATGTGAAATTCAACATAGTTTTTAATTGCCCCCTCAATTAGGAACAGCATCTTTGCAAATTGGATTTCATTCTGACAGAAATATGAGTCTGTTTTGCAGTTCAGTTTCAATGTGTGCTTTTTGGACTGCAGTGAATGTTTTCAGTTTTAAAAGTTTAAGTACATTTTTAATATAGTTAACTTTTTTTTTTTTTTTTTTTTAACTGCTCAAGAAAGGTGTAATCATCATGATATGGCTTCTTTAGTAACTCAGATTGTCATGTCTTTTTCATGCACTATGTTCTGGCATCAGACCGAGAAGCTTCACGTATCCATAGCACGTCAGTGTCACATCATGAACAAACCGTCCTTATGAACCCCACAACGTCCTCCAGCTGCAATGAAGCAACTCTTAATGATTCCTGACAGAGCCAACTCCTGTGACAATAAATCATTTATATTTGTTGTTTTCTTTAGACATTCTCGCCTTTGGTTTTACACAGCTTAATGAAACCTCAGTGATGATCCATCAGACTAATTGTTTGAAGAAGGCAATGACTGAATAAAAGCAATAAAAGGATGATAATTGGTAAAAAAAAAAAATATTTTTTAACCATTAACTTGATTTATTTATTTGGTTATTTATTTATTACCAATATATTTTTTTTTTACTTCATGCATCAAATGCTGTTTACTAATTATAAATCGTAATGAACCAGAATTTTTTTTATTTGTAAATACATTTCACGTTACCATTAACTTTAACATTTATTTAAATCCAATTTAAATTAGAATTCTCCCATTGATCATTCAAGCAAATAAATGTATTTAGTCTCATTTCACAAAACATCAAATATAAACATAGAAAATATAAACCCTGTAAGCTTACTTAAACAGAACTGAAATTGAAACCTTTTGCATCTGCGTTTGTCGGAGATTTGTGTTTCTGTCATCAGAAAGTTTCAATTATAGATAGAACTCATCACCTGCACTGAATGCTCCCACTGCACTCTAAATGCACTATAATGAGTTTTACTCATCCTTCAAAGTCACTGATAATATTGATCAGAACCAGTGGTGGTTTAATAATGGTCCACAAACAGTCCGCTGCTTTTACATTTATGTTTGACTCTAATGACTCATAGATTAGGGGAGACTGAAATGCCAGGAGATGAGCTGAAAATCGAACTGCTTCATCTCTAAACTCAGCAGCACTTCTTCAGGGATGCGGCTGGTAGTTAATTGTCTCTTATGTAATACTCGAGATCACGTGTTCGATGGCATTTAGATGTGTGAATACAAGGTGAATGTTCAATGCATGCTATAGATTTGACATAAGTGGATCATATTATTATTTTAATTAAAAAAAGACCTTGAAGTCCTATGAAATTAAGAAAAAATAGCTATTTACGCAGCTGAATGAGCACATGACCGTATTATTGTATGGACCCATTTTCTCTCCATGTCATTTTAAAACTTGTATTTCTTTCTTCTGTGAAACATAAAAGAAGATATTTTGAGAAATGTTAAACATATATATAAAGAATTATACATATATATATATATATATATATATATATATATATATATATATATATGCAGTGTTGTTTGGTTCTCAGTGTTCTTCAAAATATCTAATTGTGTGTTCCACAGAAGAAAGAAAGTCATACAGGTTTGGAACAACATGGGAGTGAGCAAATGATGACACAATTTTCGTTTTTGACTGGACTATCCATTTAAAGGTTAAGTCCATAAGAGAACAAAAAAGGAGACATCAGCATCCAAACACAAAAACTGTGAGCACTGCTTGCATAAGCGTTATATAAGTAAAGACTGATGCAGAAAACCATTAGAGATGATAAGAATAATGATTCACACTGACTGATATAATTACATCGATTATTCCACAGTCTTTGCCACTCAAGGTAGATGGCTGTGAATCCCGTGAAGCTTGATAAATGCTGTTCTGTTTCACCTTCAGCTCAGTAAGGCATGCAGGCCTCGAGGCGGCCCGAGGAAGCAGTGAACCCAGAATAGGTGGGAGATGGCGGAGCTGTCCTGGCTTCCTGGTGGTTCACTGGAGCTCTCAGTGGCTGCTGTGGCGAATGAGAAGTGACATGAGACAACCACAGGCACTGCTGGGCCATGCCGATGTGACAGAGCTCATTACAGAGCCTCGATGAGACTTCCTCTCCAGCTGCGGCATACATTTTTAGTCTATAAGGCCTAGCAAACTGCTGTGTGCCGCGGTAGATGGGCAGAATTATGCAACAACGTCTGTTTAGAGATTTTTCACGCTGTAGTGTGTCAAGTGGAACTGTGAAAGAAACAGTTATTATCAGACAGGTCCATGGTGCGGAGAAGCTTGGCCAGCTGCTGAATAAGTCCAGTTCACTAGTGCTCTTGCAAGGCATGGATGGATGGGAGGATTGTTGATGGCGCCCTTTCAGGAACCACTTGTCAGCCATGGGTGGGCTCTTCCAGAGCCGACCAAGCCAGGCTGAGATCTTCTACAGCCTTGGTTAGAACGCGGATCAGCTCTCTGTCCACATTGATCAAACCAGGCTTCAGTATCAGAATAATCAGGAGTTCCACCATTGCATGATTAACGCCACGGGAGAGTAGTTATGTCCTGCTCCTGTGTTGATTTCATCAATGTCATAAGCTTGACATTAGTCCCCTGTGAATTGTTGATGTTTTTTTGTTTTTTTTGCTTCACTCTGGTGGGGTTTATTTTTGGCTCCAGACCACTGACAGCATCCTGCCATAAATATAAGCCGGCATTATTTGTATTCTGCACCACAGTTGGTAAGCCATCTCAGAGCAGGTCTATTTTTCAAACCCAGCCTAGAAATATCATCCTGTGCCACCCGCTGCAAACAAGAAGGAATAAAGATGTGCCCGAATGGCCCATTTATTATTCAGATCTATCTGAAGACCTTTATATACATGTAGGCCACTTTCCATGAAAATGGCACACTTTCATGCCCCATTACTTACTTTAAGGTATGCATTGAAATTTTGGTCGCTGAAAATAATTGGGCAAAAATGGCATTTATGATTTTTGTCCGAAAGCGAAAGATGGCCCAGCTGTTCCGCTCAGTATTCCCAAAGACTATAGATATTCCACTCATGTACCACTCAAGTCTGATCAAATAGACTGTAATAATTACACAGTCTCGTTTTTCATTCTGATAGGTTTTTAGCGCTAGTGTATGTTTTAAAAAGCTCTAACTCTAAATTGTTGGTGGTTTTATGCTGTCAGGGGTATTTGTGAGCACCTGAAATGATTTGTTTTGTGTGTTTTTGGGATCTGGGTCATCATTAGCCCCAGGGATTTCACCATCAACATCAACAATGTGTGTATTTAGCTGTGCCATTTATGTGTGTACATGTGCTTTCCTCTTTCACAACCCACATGTACAGTGGAAATCAAAATTAGAGAACAACCTTCAATTTCCTAAATTTCAAGGTCACTTCTTAGTCATATTTGAATCTAACAAGAGTAGAGGGGCAGTTTTTTAAGCATATTTCATACATTGATCATATTCTGAAGCATATTATAAAAAACATAAATGAGATCTTTGAAAAAGAAATGAGCACCTGGTTCTAGTTTCCTTAATTATATGACAAACCTAATTTAACTGGCAGCATTCCTCCAATTTTCACTCAGATTGAGAGATGGTGGGCTACTCTAAGGTGACTGAATCCCTTTAACAGGAGGTTGTCCAGATGAAGTCTAGAGGGATGACCCTTTCAGCCATTGCAAGAGAAGTTGATCATTCTAAATCTGTGATTTCTAAAATATTGCAGCTTTACAATTGCAATAATTTAAGTCCCCCCAAAAGGTTGGTAATCCACATAAGATAAATGCACAATAGATAATGCGAAGACTCTCAACAGGGAATCGGTTCAACACTGCAGCTGGAATTGCGTAACAGTTCAGTGCTGAACAGGGTATGGATCTGTCTCGGCATGTTTCAGAGAACTCTGACTGAAGGCGCACTCTGCAGTGATCAAGACACCAGCAGAGAGAATCAGAAGGTTAGACTAACCTTTGCTGAGGAGCATGTTGTGTGTGGAGAGAGGAGAACTGGTCCAAAGTTCACTTTAGCAAATTTAATTTTATTGAGTCTGATGGGAAACATTGGTGGATGAAGAAGTGTTTGGGAGACGTTTTCTGCAGCAGGAGTTGGGCCTCTTATACCTACATGGCAGGATGAATGTAAATGTTTATCAGAACCTCCTTCAGCAACATGCAGTTCCTTCCCTGCAAGTGTCTCTCGATCAGCCCACAATTTTCACGCAAGACAATTTCCCCATCACACTGCAAAACAGGTAAAACAGTTCCTTGAAGCCAAGAACATTGAAATAATGAATTTGCCAGCCAAGAGTCCTGATCTAAACTCAACTGAAAATCTCTGGAAAATCCTTGACAACAAAGTTATGGCAGCTATAGCCCTCCAAAATTTCAGCTGCAATCTTCTTTTATGCTACAGTGGTTACTGTTCTTTAATTCTGATCAATGTGTTTTCCACAAAATACACATTTTTGTTGAAATGCCTTTTGTTTTTTTGTCAAATGTTAGTGGATCAATGGTATCAAATGTAGAGCAATGATGAAGATTAGCAATATTTCAGAAAGTATTTATAGATTGTTCTCTAATTTTTACCTCCACTGTATGTAGACCGTCACATAGAAGGCAGATATTTGTAACTCATTGAAGATTTATGGTGGGGTTAGATTTACTGTTTTCCATCAAATTTTCACGGGCAAAATCCAGTCATTTTGATAAGAATTCACATAAATAAATTTCATGTGAGGGCAAAAGATTTCTTCATGCAGATTACATTTACAAGTTGGTCATGCAGATGTTCTGTATTGACCAACAGAAAGCTGCTTGGTTTAAAAAAGTGGCTGTACACTACATTAACAAAAACCTATTTGCCCACAAAATTTAATTTCCCTCTAAACATAAAAGGCTTTGTTCCAAAACCTAATGAGCTAACTATGTAGACAGCATTTTAAAATGCAATAAGTATTCCAAATCATAGCATACAAATTTTTAAGGCATGCTTATTCCACAGAGAAGGTATTAAATTGTACTGTAACAAGCATAATGAAAAAAAAAATCCAAGGTGGTAAACTGAGTATAAGAAACGTCAATAATAAGTGTGATTAATTCAATCAATACCAAAAAGTATTGACACTAAACTTTAATAATTTACAATTTTACTAGCATTTGTGTTTTATGTTTTTCTTAGATCTTAGAGTATTGTATCACATGGCAACTTTCACAAATCACATGCATCTAATGTGGAGCACTTAATGTACAGTATGGCTTTTATTAGTAACTGTGGATAAACAGTGCATAGAAAAGATCACTTCTCATTTAGGATGCGGTCAGTTGCCTTAGTCTCAGCCTCAGATATCACACCCACAGACCCTCGACTGTATTTCTGATATCATAAGACACACAAAATGTCAAAAGTTTGATTGAAAATGAATTGAATTCTAAAATAATTTCAGTAGATCACATTGAGAGTATGTTGCATTTTTTATCGTTTGCCTGGAAACAAAGTTGTCCTGATGCCAAACACACTCATGGAAAAGGGGGTTTGTCATTGTGTTTATATTGTGTTTATATCTGTGACAGTGAGCATATCAGGATCAACTAAACTCTGGACCTCCAAAAGTATGTGAACTTAACAGCATAGACTCTACACCATTGTTGCAGTAAACTTGTTCTACATTCTTGAATGTACATTTTTGCCAGTGTTGGCAGCTCACTAGATTTTGGAACAAAGCAGTTTCAGAGATCAAACAGTGACAGGAACATGCAACAGTTATATGCTGTAAATTAAAAACTTGACCTTGCTGAAGAAGAGCATGTTATTGTTATTGTTGGTCCTCTTTGGCTTGGTAATTTTTCACTTGTTTATTCTCGGTATCCTCTTACTCCTGTTTGTTTAGCCTGGCTTCACAATGCCAGACAAGCAGTTTCAAATCCTCTTGCATGGCTCAAGCTTTACTCTGGCACTTGCTCTTCCTGCATCATCAGTCGTTTGGGTATATTCGTTAAATACATTACCCCGGTGTCCCACTCTTTTTTAAGGCTGGTCACATGATCTTGGTTCTGCCTTAGCTTAACTTCAGCAGCGTGTCAGTCTGCTGATCAGCTCTGGAAGTGCACCATCAATGGAGCCCATACTGCACACACCACGGTACGTACAAAAACTCAGCTTCTCATGCTCAAGTTTTCTTGGCCTTGCTGGAGAGTGAGACACAGTGAAAGCTGCACAACAACAGCCAAATTTGTATCAGATTCTACAAACAACTAATATTGGAAAAGCCGTTTCCAGAGGCAAATGAGTTTCATTCATGAGGAACTTTGATTATCAAAATAGGTTTAAGAACAGTGTTTTTCCTGAGTGTTTAAGTCATCGTGAATTAGCTATCTTTCTCTTTCTCTGGAAATCATCCTTAAATTGGGAATTTGCCTTGAGATGCGTTCAATCAATAGCAGGAATATAACAGCTCTTAGACTAAAAGGCAGATTTGCTGATAGTTAGAAAGACGTCCGTGACATGCAGACGGAGTGAAGAGATTTGAAAGAATTCTCTCTTTGGAGAAATATCAAGAAATCAATCATGTCTGTCCGGGATGTACCTGTTTGTTCTTCAAAATACAGACCTTACTGAACATCCATGTGCCAAGAATAGTTTTTGTTTAATCTTTCATACTCAAATCTCCTTATTCAGTCAGATAGAATTTATTAGGTTTTTAGACTATTTTTTTTTAAATGCATCTTAATATATTAATAGTTCTTTCTTCTGAAGTGAAATCACAAAAAAAATTATTTAGTTGCTTGATTAATTCAATCTCAATTCAATTGGGTTTAATCTTATTAAAATTTGGAAAATGGAAGTTTGCTTAAACCATTTATTTTGGGACTACATGAAGAATTTTTGTTGCTAACTGAAACTGGGCAGTGTAGTTCCCAGCATGCTTTACTTGGGAAGAGTAAAAGGTTAAAGTTTCACGATACCATTCAAAAGTTTGGGGTTGGTAAGATTTCTCATTAATCTCTCATGCTCACCAAGTCTTAATTTATTTGATGAAAATGCAGTAAAAACAGCAATATTGTGTAGTATGATTTCAATTTAAAATCTTTTCCATTTTTATATATTTTTTCAATGTAATTTATTCCTGACATGGCAACGCTGAATTATCAGCATTAATGCTCCAGTCTTCAGTGTCACATGATGTTTTAATTATCAATGTTTTAGTGGTCCACATTGTTTTTGTGGAAACTGTGATACAAGTTCAACAGAACAGTATTTATTTAAAATAAATATAAATTGTAATATTATAAAAATCAATTTAAAGCAACTTTGTACATTTGGGTTTTATGTTACATGTTCTGTTGTTTAATAAATGTTTATTTGCATTATTTAAGTGTCATGGGTGTTACCATGATTGTGTTTTGTGTTTGCGTGAATGACACTGTATAACATCTGTATATTAGTATATATATATCTGCTTTTGGAATAGCTACTTGATGAACTTTTATTCATCATGTGGCAGATTTAGTTGCAATGTGCAGTGTTCAATTTGCTGGTTTATGTAAAAATGTTCTTGTTTGTAGACTACAGTTTTACACTTTTCTACAGTTTTTCTGTATTTCTGTCTTTTTTTTATTATAGTTTTTTTTTTTTTTTACAGCATAGTATGTTGACATCCTGGAAGATGCTCTGAGGATAGGTTAAAGTGAAGCATGGCATTTATATGATATGTTTGCAAGCTGACAGTTATTAGGTTGTGTTTCCAGGCTCTGGGTTTGTTTGAAGTGAAGTGAGCACTCCAGGACACACTCTAAGCCGAGCGGTGGCCACGATAATCCTACTTGATCAGAAAAAGTGGATTTACAGAGTTTAAACTGCAGTGTCCCCGTTAGCCCTGCAGATGAAAGCCAACCCCAGCTTTTATCTTTCAATTCATTCATCCATCCATCCGTTTATCCCTGCATCTTTCCCTTTCAGTGCATCTAAAGCTCATCAGAACTATTTAGCCTCTGGCCTAGGCTAAATTTTCCATGATATATTTGGTTTCAAACACACCCTGTTACATCATGTAGTTCTACCAGAAAGACTCGGGAGATAGAGGAATGTACGAAGCATACATTTATTGACAGCTCAGCGAGCACAATTATAAATTTCTTTGGCGGAAGGCCCCGTCCATGGTTCGTAATCCGAGGGTAGCGAATCTGCATTTCCTGCCTGAAGACGAAGGCAGGGGCGCAGCAGACCCCCCTGGAAGGTAAGGACAGGACCATCCTGGTGGTGGTGGGGAGGGTGGAGGTTGTTGTCGCGTTGGCATCTGCGAACTCAAACATGTGTAAGTACGATCTTTTATACAGGAGTATAAAGACGTGATTGGATAATGATGAAGGTAATTAGTGACGAAGTGATTGAGTCTTCCTGGTAGAACTTAGGCTAAAGCTTCCATTTCATAGCATGCACCACTGTTAACAATTGGCATATATAGTGACAATGGGAAATAAGATATGTTTGAAGTAATCTATAGACTTACCTGTAATACAAACCGGTCCTGATAAGTGACATACTTAGTGGTTTAAGTTGTCTGATCCATGAATGCATGTTTTACATTTCACTTGCGTTAATGTGAGCATATGAAAATGGTGCAGAAACATCCATAATGTGCTTTAGGATCAAAACAAAATGCTAAAGTGGTAATTTGGAAATATATCACTAGATGAAATGGCTCTCTGAGTAACACCCAATGCATACTGCAAGTGAGCGACGTGACAAAACTAAACACTCCCATTATAATCAACAAGGCGTAGACATGGTGTTAATAAGAGATTTATTGTGCAATGTAGATGGGTTTGTTGATTATAATGGAAGCATTTGTAGGAAAATGCTGGGAAACAGTCATATGATTCATTCTGCTGTCATTTTTAGCCAATTCAAAGACATTATTGCACTTGTTTTTATATATATATATATATATATATATATATATATATATATATATATATATATATATACTAACTGTTCTGTCTTTGGCTGCACAGAACACTATTTAGAGCAGGGGTGTCAAACTCAATTCCTGGAGGGCTGGTGCCCTGCAGAGTTTTGTTCCAATCCTGCTTCAACACACATACCATGTAGCGATCAAATAAGCATGAAAGACTTGATTAGTTGTATCAGGTGTGTTGATTTTTTTTATGTAAACTTGTGTGTAAATGAGAACTTAGTTTAGTACTCACCTGTTGTGACAGCCACTTTCTGTACATGTGCTTCGGATGTGTGCACTCAGAAAACAGTATATCAAAAGTTGAAACTAATATAGTTTAAAATGCATGATTTCAGCCACTGTGCCAGAGTACTGCATTGCAGCATGCATAAACAGCGAGAAATTGTTTCCTTTAAGTTGGCATGAAAAAACAGTAACAATTGTCTATTTTTTCTCTACTATGATGTCTATCCGAGTGAAACAGCATTTGAAATGAGAGGGCCTTGATTTAGAAATTATTTCGTCCTTTAGGAATTGATTGGATCGTTGGAAGTTGGGCCGTTGCTAACAAAATGGAAGCAGATCTGAATTCCAGTTTGCATTTAGTTGTGGGGGGATTTCTCTCCCCTGGTTTCAGCGGCGACACCCTAGCATGAAGAAATTTTTTATTAACATTGAGGACGATCAACAGCACAAAACATACATAACACTGCTCGAGAAAGAGTGCCTGAATGACTGAGTGCGTCCTAAGAGTAATTTTGTGGTGATTTCCTTTCAATTTTATGGGCACTTTTCAATGCATTGATTTCTATAAAGTGAAGCATCAGCTTCAGTTTTTCCCCCTGTTGTTTATCCCAAAGTTTACCCCTCACGTCACTAGCGCCATAGCTTATGACTGGAAGAGAAGATGAGTCATTTTGAGGCGAAGGGGAGGTTAACGTTTTTGATTAAAGATTACAATGACACATTAATTGAAATGGAAAAAAAATTGAAATGCACAGATAAAGCATTTATAATAAACACAGTTTTCCATTAAATAAATGTTAAAAAATCTTTTGATTTCATGGTGACTTTAAAAATGTGTGTGCAGTGTGATTAGGCTCAGTGTTGGTCAAATTTAACATCTTAAGCATTCCGTTTGAAGTTCACTTAAGGATTGCTTTCTCTCTGGAGAGAACCTCTCAAAACTCAGCTGCCATTGTAATTTTCACATGCTTGCATATGTGTTAATGTAATGGGATGGGATCTGATTATTAGTATGAAACAAAACCAATGAAGTTGCTCTTTTATACGTCTTGTCAGCCTCTTTTATATTTATTTATATATATATATATATATATATATATATATATATATATATATATATATATATATATATATATATATATATATATATATATATATATATATATATATATATATATATATATGTTAAATGCTTTGTGATCAGATGTTTTTTTGTGTATAGATTCAAGGCTCATTGTTTCTTTTTATTTAAGGAATTAGTGATTGAATGTGCATATGTTTGATGGCATCTCTGTCAGACCAACAGCACAATATGCAAGACATGCAATGACACAAGACAACACAAAGCAAGGCAAAAAGTGCACTTTAGTTTGATTTCAGTTGGACAAAACCAATAATTCATCTTTTTAAAATGTCATTTAAAAGTTTTAAATTAATCTGAAATTGCACCAGTGCAAAGTTGGACTAACAGACATATAGATGATTGTAGCTTGACTTTGTACAGAATTGTATTATTAGTCCAGTAACCTTGCATGTTCTGTTCAGGATCACAACCTTGACAGAGAGCCCAAGTGTTGTGGTTCATACTATATGTACAGTACTGCTACTGTATTTACTGCCATAATCTCTGACCCGTGCAAGCCTGGATAGACACCAGCATTAAATCAGATATAAAGCCAGAGATGTTGTATTCGTTTGTAAAGCAGAACTATTCTTGGCTATGTAATCCTCACTCTGTGCTGCTCTCCCAGCCACACAGTAGTTTCTTCTAGATTGATCTTGCACATTGACTCATAATATATAAACCTCTTACTGCTTTGACCGGTCAGCCATGTGGTCGTGTGTTTACAAGTGGCTTAAAACAGTAAGGACTAGGCTGTTACATTACTGGCAAAGCCCCTTTGAGCTGCTGTCTTGATTGTTCTAGCACATGGGACACAAACCAAAACATGGTGCATTTCTTCTGGCATTATTTAACAAAACTGCATTATTGTGTTTCAGCTGTTAGTTTTAGAATCCTTGTTGAAGTAGGTGTTTTTGGTTGGCTTAAAAAAGTGAAATGGACTTTGAATAATGTATTAAGGCAGTGTTTTGAGCATCACTCTACACAGTGAAATCTAGAAGACTACCTCTTGATAATGACCCCATCTTGAATTCCTCCACCATCTGCTGTGTCCAGATGGAGGGAGAACGTTGTAGACAGTTATGGTGAATGACTCAGTCATTCTCTGAGAATGAATGGATGGATATTGTGGATGGATGGATATTGTGGATGGATGGATATTGTGGATGGATAGATTGGTGGAAGGATATCATGGATGGATGATAATGTGGTTGGATGGATATTGTTGATGGATGGATGGATAGATATTATGGGTGGTAGATGGTAGATTGTAGAAGGATAAATGATGGATAGATATTGTAGATGGATGAATGAGGCATAGATATTGTAAAAGGATGGGTGGATGGCTAGATATTGTGAATAGATTAATTAATCACGGATAGATATTGTAGATGGATGGATGGATGGATGGATGGATGTTGGATAAATATTGTAGATGGATGAATGATTGATCAATGTTTTAGGTGGATGCATAGATGAATGGACGGATAGATAGATATAATCGATGGATGAATGATGATCTATCATTGTAGATAGATGAGTTGGTGGATGAATAAATATTGTAGATGGGTGGGTGTATGGATGGATAGATTTTGTTGATCAATGGATGATATTGTAGATGGATACATGGATGGTTGGATAGATAGATAGATAGATAGATGGATGGATGGATGGATGGATGGATGGATGGATAGACAAATTCATAACACTGAACGAACAAATGTATTGCACACAAGTTATTGCATGGACAGTATTACACTTACATACAGTATAGGATTGAATTACACACAATATAGGAACAGAAGAGTTGAAAACCTAAAGAAGAGTTAAGGATCGTGAACTTGCTGTCAGGAGTTTGGTCTGTGACTCCTCTGGTCGAGTTGGTCAGACTGCAGGCAGGAGCTGGAAATAAAAGACTGATTCAGAAAGTCATTTATTCTACCTGAGCGCTGCTCACTCTCTCTCATTCACTGGCCTGTTATTTCTGATAATCATAAGCTTTCAAAGCAGAACAATGTTCATCATTCCTTCTCTCCACAGCAACAACACATGATTGCAATTGTCATAAAACATGACGCGTTCAAATTGGAGCATTTTAAAAAAAATTATACAATGGGCCGCACTACCACTGAAAGTCCAGAACTATCAAATGATCAAATGAAGCTCCCACAGTTTCTTTGTCTCCTCATCGAAATAAAAACTCAGGCTTTTTCTTAGGACTGACAGCTGTACTTGGACAGTGTTGTAGAGATCAGCACTATTATGCTCAGGTTGATGAACACTATTCTCTTTAGGACTGGAATGGAGATGTGCATCCTTAGAATGAGCGGACAAACAGCAAATCATTGTGTCAATTTAGTTGTGATCCTCAAACTCACTGTGGCTATGTACAGTACATAATTCAACCACAATATTCCTATAGTACTATTTTTGCCATTTTTACATAATTTCCATTATTGAAGAAATCATGTTGTATCTTATATTGAATAAATTATTCTATATACATAATATCCAGATAATCTACTACATTAATGTGTTATAGGTGCAGTGCTAGTCAGTCAAACATCTATTTGTCTGTCTGTATCAATCTATCTAAATCTTTTTTTATTATTATTGTTTTAAACATTGAATATTAATCGAAAAGTACCCTTAAAAATAATTGAAGTTATATTTTCTCAAAACATTCTTTATTGTCTCACACTATTTTACTGGACAGCATTTTACTGGACAAAAATAATAATTGAGGGTAATCATTTTTGCACTGTGACATTTCCAGTATGATGAATGAACAGAAAGATTTATTGACTTGGATATGCCCTTCCCGAGTCATTTGATAGATTTTCCTTAAAAATAAATAAATAAATAAATAACAATTAGAGGAATTGTTCTTGCCAGCCTAAACTTTTTCTTCCAAAATTGGACATATTTAAAAAAATAAATAAATTTTTAAAGTGGGAATAACATTGCAAAGATTTTTAGCATTAAGACCAAATATATACACTTAAAAATGTATTGGATCAATTTTAGATTCACAATGACTTTAAAGGTGAAGTCAATTAATTTACATTTATCCATTTAGCTGACGCTTTTATCCAAAGCGACTTACAATTGCTATATATATGTCAGAGGTCGCTCACAGTGGATTCGAAACCGGGTCTCTCACACCAAAGGCATGTGTCTTATCCACTTCGCTAACACCACCCCTATAATATATTAATTGCAGAGTTTTTAAAATAATCACAGACAAAATGCGTTAAGACATAATTCTTAAAACGCATATTCTTATTTTTTAAGACAATTGGATAAGGCCCATAATATAAACAATTGTAAACTGATTGTGGCTCCTGTTCTGAAACTAATTCATATGAGGCAGTCATCTACAGCACTTTCCTCTGTGGTACTGTGTGCTTGGATAGTTTTATCCGGGCTTACTTTCAGGAAGAAAACAGATGTCCCACCTGAGCCCAACCATGAGGCGAATTTCAGATGAACTTGTGGATTACGACTCAGGTCAAACGTCGGTCTTTTGTGCACTTTTGAAGGAATGAACTATTGAACTGAATTTTAATGCTGCTTCTGCTTAGCTGTGCCATCGTGACTGAGATAAATCCATGATAAATATGATTATTAGGTTTTAACTCTGTTTTTGGTATTTCTCTTTTATTCAAGTACCAACTAGTACAGTTACCCCTTTCCATCTCTCATCGCGATCGCTCAAAGTCCAGATTGTGCACAGTCATGCCAGCATGATACCCGCTGACTGCTGATGGGATATAGGGGTGAGGTTTTCACGCCAGCTGCCCTGTGCCAGTGCAAACTGGGAGGTGTTGGAGTGGAACGTGTGAAAATCCACGGGTCGACCTAGAAAAAAGTACCAGGAGCCCAGGCCACCATCTGAACCAAGTACAGTAATGCATCTTTAATGTAGTTCTGTAGCTTTAAAAAGCAGAAATATGACATTCACATTTTTGCTCAATTACTTTTTATTTATATTAATTGACTGAGATGAAAGTAGTTGTTTTTCTTTACTGGCATAATTTTGGCATTTAGAATTTTTTCTATATATACTCCGATTCAAAAAGTTTGGGGTCAGTGAAAAATGAAAAAGTCTCTTATTCTCACCAAGGATGCATTTATTTGACCAAAATGCAGTTAAAACAGTGATATTGTGAAATATTATTACAATTTAAAATAGCTGATTTCTAAATGAATATATTTTGTCATTTATACCTGCATTTATCAGCATCATTACTTCAGTTTTCAGTGTCACATAATACTTCAGAAATCATTCAAATATGTTGATTTGCTTCTCAAGAAACATTTAGCATTATTATTATTATGATCAGTTTTGAATACAGTCATGCTGCTTAATATTTTTGTGAAAACTGCTGCATTTGTTTTCTTCCTGGAATAGTAATAGAAAGAAAATTTTAGATTAGAAAGTTCAAAGGAACACCATTTCAGTGGGAAAATAATTTTAGAGCAAAAGATCATTTAAATTTGAAATACATGATCAAACATTTTTAGTCTCATATTAACATAACATTTTTGCTTTTCAGTTTTTTATCAAAAGTGCACAAATTCGAAAATGTTTATCCACATCTTGATAGCTATTTTTTGTTCGATTTTTGTAAAAAAAGAAAAAGAATTTTTTTTTAAAAAATTTTAAGTTAAAAATGAAATCTCAGCTAATTGCGTGGCACATCAGTTCTGAGGTGAGAGTTGTTCTGCTGACCTCCATTAAAACAAATGAGTCTGATCTTAATCTGCTGCGGCTCGACCCCTTACAGCATCTCAGTGCTCACACTTCATCACAACAGCTCACACAAGTGAACCTATCATATCCTTTCCTCTCATTCTCTCTCCTCTGTGTTGTAATTCAGTTCAGTTTTCTGCTGAAATCATCAATGTTCTCCTCCAATCATTTGCCCTCGGCTGTCCATCTCCACCAATGACAGAGCAGGACAGCAGGAATGTGGCTAGCAACTGGAGAGTTATTGAGAGAATGCGGTTAACTCAAGGCCTCAGGAACACTGTTTGTGTGTGTGTGTGTGTGTGTGTGTGTGTGAGAGAGACGCACGCTGATTCAGCGAGGGAGAAATCTGCCTCAGAGTCACATTTAGCGCAGTAATGAAACAGACGTATTCCTCTGGGTTCTTCATTACTCCTCCAGGTTATCAGCTCTTGTCTGCTGGCTGCGTTTCAGTAATATTGATGTATGTTGTGAAATGAATAGCAGTTCCTCTGCTAGATGTTGTCTTACCAAGGTGCTCTGATAACAGCTCTACTGTCCCGCTCCGGCTGCACAAGCTGGTAAACGCCATACAAAACGTTAAATACCAGTGAGAATTATAATGTTTTTTGTGTTTGCTGTGTGCATTTATTTTATGTTTTATAGATGATTCAGTTAGAAACACAAAGGCAGAGTCAAGAGAAATGTACCTGCAAAGTAATGTTTGCTGCTCAGTCATTGAACACTTGTGCTTTACATTGCGGTTAAAATGCAATTAAAGGGGTCATTTGATGCGATTTTCTATTTTTTCTGTTGATGCATAAAGAAGATCTGTAAAGTTGCAAAGACTACAGTCTCAAATCCAAAGAGATATTCTTTATAAAAGTTAAGAGTCAACCACACCTGCCTAAAATGGCTCGTTCTAATATGCCCACATATCTCTACGTCATGATGTGGGAAGATTTGCATAACGCAGCCCAGATGTTCCTGGACCAGTTGCCTACAATGCTTCTGTGCATCTGTTTCTATAAAGTTGGGCAATTCCAACTTTGGAATTGTGGCAGTTGTGTTTTACGTGGCACGATACACAACGCAATACGTAAAAAGACAGTATAAGTCATTATAATCAGTAATGATTTCTGCCTTTCAGAAAGGCAGGGCATGAGAAACAATAATGCACATTATGTGGAAAATAATGTTTTTTTTTTTTTTTCTTCTTAAACCGCATAAATTGCATTACACCAAATACACAAAATAATGTTCTTTTTAGCAATGTCATATGACCCCTTTAAAATATTTTGAGTCATAAGTAGTAGACTTTTTGAATATTAAAGCTTAAAAAATACCAAGTGGGATATTTCCGATGTATTTTGGAACCAGAACTACTAAAATGCTAACTAATTTTTGGGTTTAGCCCTTTAGTACTGGCTACTATTTTTATTTTTATTTTTATTCCAGAAATAGTATGTTTGAATGCATTATGCAATAAAAAAAAAAAATTTGTGGGACTCTATGTCCCAAAGATGTCAACATTCTCTACCAACAAACACAATTCTCTCTCCCTTATACAAAAACCACCTTCAAGAGCTGATGCTGAGAAATCAGAGAGAGAAAAGAAGATGAGGATAAAAAATGATGTCTCATCAGAAACTTTGGGCAGCAAAGTGCTGTGCAGTCAGTTTATACAGAAAGAAGACATTTGTGCATCAGTGTGTTATGTAACAGAGAGAATGTCAGGCAAAGTAACCTAATTTAATCTGCTCTCACATGAACTCCAGTTCTTATGTTGCACTGTAGGTGATCAAACAGATGAATATGATGTTTCTCTTGTTTGTTTAACTGAACGAGATCACATGCACTGTATGTGAATGTCATGCTTTACCAGAAAGTATGAACACTTCCTGTTTCATAATGTTGTATTTTCTTGAGGTTGTTATAAACCAAGTAAATCAAATAAAAGCAAAAAAAAAAAAAAAGCAGTCTGTAGCCTGTGGTATTGAACTTCAGCACGTTGAATTTTAATGTAACTCTGACCAAACGTTTGTTCAAGCCTACAGCTGTTTACTCCAGTGCAGACGCAGTTTATTTCACAGCACTGCTGGGAAGCTGCTTTATCACTTTACCTGCTTCATGCAATGCGATTCCATTTAACAAAGTGTGGTTTAGAATGTTAGTCAGAAGTTCCTGCACGACTCATAAACTAGTTCAGACAGTTTCATGCATTTCTTAAGTAGCTATCAGTATTGGAGAGTAATCAGGTAAGAAGGCTACTAAGTTATTTTTAGTTGTGTATTAATAGTTTTATGGAACTTTCCCAGGAGTAGCAGTGGAGCGTGACAAACCGAATAATAGCAAACTTCTACAGTACACTATAGGCTGCCAACTTTTTTATATACCATGTTAAAAGGCATTATAGTATTAGTATAGTATTAGTATTGCACACACTGAAGTAGATATGTAAAATAATTGGGTCATCTATAATATTATTTATATAGAAGTGCAGTCCCCTCTCTTATAAGAAGCAATGGAATCTAGTTTTATGTAGTGTAAAATTATCAGTTCAGTTTTAATGCTGTCTGGATTCTTTCAAGTTAACATGTTAAATTCTATGATCTAATATGCTGAAATGAACATTTTCTGAAAATTTACAACTCAGGTCATCCAGATATAGACAAGATATGTTTCTTCATTGGAACAGATTTGGAGAAATTTTGCATTACATCCCCTGCAATGAATGGGTGCCGTCAAAATGAGAGTCCAAACTGCTGATAAAAATATCACAAGAATCCAAGTAATCCACACCACTCCAGTCCACCAGTTACCAGAGGATCCATTGGTGAGCAAGTGATGTAATGACATTTCCCCAAATCATTTCTGATGAAGAAACAAACTCCTTTACATCTTGGATGGCCTGAGTCATTTTTTAATGAGCCATTCCTTTAACAATTTACATAGCTCTTTGTTACTATGTAACATTTTGACTAAATAAGATCCTCTTGAGATGAAGTACTGTGTCATGTTTGCACAGTGAGACCGTGTCAGGCTATATTATATCCCTCTCCTTGGCTGACTTGATTAAGCCATAAGGCTTTTGAAAAGCCGAGGCCTGTCAAGGCCAGTGTCCCATAGCTCTCTTATAAATGGCCACAAGGGACCACAGGGGCGGCTTGTCATCTCTAAATGACATATCTTTCTCATGTCCTCATTTAGTTTCATTGCATGAAGTCTGCTCATGGTAATGGCGCCCGAGAGTATCTGTCATATATGCCTTCAAAGATCGGTCAACAAGCGAGCCGCAGCGCTGACGTCAATCCTTCACGCTGAAATGTTCAGTTCCCTGTGCACACCAGATCTGAGTTTCACCCGGGCTCAAATCCATCTTTTCGAGCGAGATAAGCATGCTTTGGCCTTGCCTGAATTCCCTGTTGTTTATGCAACTTTTGCCAAAGCATGTGACTACTACGCTTAATCTTTAAATGTCTGGCAACGCAACTCTCTCTGCATGGAGCAAGAGGAAGAAGAAAATGCCAAAATGCCAGCTCTACGTCTCTCTCCTTTACACATTAGTTGTAAGATATGTATTGGACGTACTGTAACACACACACACAAACACAGATCCTCCTTCTGCTCCCCACTCACCATGTCCTCGTCGTACTCTGTTGGCCGCGATAAAGAGCAGCCACACTCAGAGCCGCCATCAGCTGCCAGCCAAAGTGTTTAATCTCTCTGAAATTCCCCACCACCCTGTTTTCCCGCTGATTCATCCTGCATGCTGTGAGTAGGGGATTCTGGGACACTTTAGGGGTTAAAAAAATGGCCGGAGAGAAATAGGTGTGGGTGAATCTCATGAAGCCTGTCCAGAACATGATCAGATATATTTCACCCCAAATCAAAAAAAGAAAAAGAAAAAGAGGGGGCGGGGGGCATTGTTTATAGTTTAAATAAAATAAAATAAACATTTTTCAAACCATTAAGATTGTGTGGTTTGTGACATTGTGTTCAGGACAGTTCTCAGTAATGTAGTGTAAAATTTTTTGTTGTTTTTCAAGCTTGCATTAGGGATTTTGAATAGACTGTCAAACATGTATATTTGTGTGTTTATATACATTTTTATATATATAGAAAATGGGCTTCCATGATCCCGACATGTTTTAAAGATATTCATCCTTATACCACGGCATCTGACTTCCTGTGTCCTTGTGTGACCTCTACTATCTTCTGCTTAGCAGCTCAGGAGGGTTTCCAGGTTGTGATTATTCTGACTTTGAAAACTGATTTTTTAATTATAGCTTGAGCAGTAAGCAGTATTTTCATGGCAGATGTTCTGTATCGATTCAATAAAGCCTCTGCATCTGCGAATCACATTATCTACCCTTTAACTGAAGGAGAATGTTGTTTACATAAACACTCGAGCAGCGATGGTTAAAATACAGCTTCGGCATGAATATGTTCTTCTAATCAGAGCAGACGTCACGCGGTAAGGCGGTTATGGTTATTATTGTTTGAAAGAAGGCTGGTGCTTTGTTTACATCAGGTGTTACACAGACTGGAAGCTGACCAGATGCTCATCTTCTCCTCACTGTCTTTCTGAGCTGTGAATAATAGATAAAGCCACGGCGATGATTGGCACCACATCTCGTCTGCATGAAGGAATGAAAGAGTGCCGCACCAGCTAGTTAATACGCACCTCACATCACAGAGAGAGCGAAACCTCAGCGACGAGTCACCATTCGGCCCTCATTTTCAATTCAAAAGCAGCCATTTTGCATTCACAATAACAACAGGAGCATCTAAATGGAGAAATGAAACGTGTGTTTGACTACAGGTGCCTAAACAGCCTGTCTAACTGAAGAAATCATAAGTAACTGCAGGATTTTCTCTTGTAGTGTCATTGATCTTTCACTGATCTATTGAATATTGAATATTTGATTCATAAATCTACATCATCCCACACAAATGGTTATTATTTGACAAAATGAATAATTTTCAGTGAGCCTAATTTGCCCCCCCCCCCCACCAAAAAAAAAAAAAGATATATATATATATATATACATTGATTTTGAGAAGTTTCTAAGAGCAAACCACAGCATATTAGGATTTAATTTAATTTTATTTCATTTCATAAATTCGGCCTTAGTCAGCATGAGAGACTTCTTTCAAAAACATTAAAAAGGAAACTTAATTATTCCAAACTTTTGACCGGTTGTGTGTGTGTGTGTTTGTTTGTGTTTCTATATTTTGGATGCAAAGCTAATAATACAATAAAAATAAAGCATAAATACCCAATTTTTTGCTTAAGTTGTATTGTTTAAAAATAGTACTTTTAGTTGGATTTAAGAATTTTTTTCAATACATCCATCCATCATCCATCTTACTTTTTACTTGTAAAGTTCATCGCTGTACATTCAGGGATTGCCTACTGTTTGAGGTATTCTGTGTTTTTGAGCTGGTTGAGTAGGACTCTTGTGTAAAGTCTGGATGCCTGCTTTAGTTTTTTGATTGACTTACTGTTGTGTGTTGTCTGACTAACTAGTTCTTGTTTTTGTTGGGCTTCCTTAACCGTGTAATCTTGCCGGTCTGTGTTTGTCTTCTGGCTGATTGCACGTATTATGTAATGGTAAGCTGGTTTGAGAGAGAGAGACAGAGAGAGAGAGGGAACCACACCTGGGGTCTGCCATCAGCATGCAGTCATAGTGCTGCTGGAGGCTGCTGTGTGAGCTCTTTATTTAGACAGGTGTTTAAATGACATGCCCACACACACACACACACACACACACACCTCTGCAGGGAGATAGAATAATGTCATGATTGTCTGTAGACAAGTTTTTTTTTTATCATCTGATTATAAAGCAATTTATAATACATAATCATTTTTGACATGTGGGATCAACATCTCTTCAATAATGTTTTATATATGTTTATGAAATTATCATTGAGCATTTGTGCTTATGCAGGAAACATAGATTTAAATCTACAATTAAATTGCAGTAAGATTTTTCAGATTTATTAATAATTTATTTAAAATATTCTAGAGAGAGAGAGAGTTTTATGAATATTTTTGTCATTATTTCATTTTTTATTTATGTCCAATAGGTGGCGCAGTTGAAGCTTCATAGGGTCCCTCTTTGTACGGTCCTTAGGTCACCTGCCAAATTAGAATTTGAATGGCCATCCAAACTTTCAGCACCCCTGCATTTTTACTGTTAATTTCTTTCCTTTTTTTCTTTTCAACAAGTTTGTAACTGTTACCAGTAAATGTCTAGCCAGATTCAATACGACTCTTCATTACCGGTTTCTTTTACACATAACAGCACATGCTGTTTATCTGATTTCTCATGCTGGCAGCATTTCAGGATTGACCCCAAGATGATTCCTGGGAATGTTGTTTTGCTTTTTTAGGATTTTGGTCTCAATTATGAGTCGAGATGGGAAAGTGAAGATGACTGACTGTTAGATCAAACAAGGAATGAATGCCTTTCTTTCTTTAGGTTCACTAAATGTTTTGAAGCAAATCACTTTAAAGATTAAACATTTGCCTTGAGAGAAGGAATTCAACTTGTTCAGTGGTTTTAATCCAAAATGACTCTCTTGAATAATGCAGCATTTTTACAATTGCAGATAAATTTGGGTATGTTTCAGAGTGACCTGAAGCCGAATTTACTGCATTTTTCTGCTTAAGCTGAACAATGAAAACTCATTCATGTAATATATGCCATTTTTGTCTGAATTACCTACATCATGTTCTTTTATTCATGGTTTTTTGAAGAACTTTAGAGTACCATTTAAATATATGTAATAATTTAGTGTAATAGTATATTTTTACCATCTTATACAATCACAATACCATAAACGCCCCGAAGTGTGATTTTAAGGGTCCCAAATGGCAAATATCTTATAAAATAATAGAAGCTGTGAGCATAGTTTTAGCCACAAAACAGAAGCCAGAAGTTTTTCTTAAAAAACAAAACAAAAAGACATTTATAAGACAGAAATAGTTTTTTATTTTTAATTATAAGAGTTATGTGTCACAAGCTCAGTTACATATTGCCCTCTTCAAGAATCTGGGTCAAATTGTCACCAGTTTCCACCATCTGTTGGCTTTTATGGATGCATGATGCCATAAACTGGCAAAGAAAATTGCTTCTTATTAGGATCTAGTCATACACAACACTTTTAGATGGAATCAGTGAAGACAGGCCTTTAGCAGCACAAAAAGCTTACAAGTTTACAAACACTGTTCTGTGTGGTTTGAAGGCTCAGTTCTGCATGTCTCATGTGCCGTTTCCTCTCAGACTCAAGAAGAAGTCCCAGTCGGTGGATATCGGCTCTCAAAGTTTTCCGGCGCGACTCATCCCGAGTCTGTCCTTAAACAGATCTTCACCCCCTGTTGCCAAGACAACCACATCAGAGGTGCAAGAAAACAACACCACCAATTCCCAGTGCCGTGGTCCTCGGTGCAGCGATCTGAAACGAGGATACACAATAGGTAAATGAGCTTCCAGCTGTCTTCAGTATGGCAGATTCTGTGTGTGTGTTTCTCTATCTCATGAGTTTCAGCTGAGCTTTACTTTGTATGTGTGCTTAAAAAGTTCTGACACACAAAAAGAGATGTTCCCCTAAATCAAAAGGGTCTTTCGGTGGCACTCACAAAACACGGGTTAGCAAATAGACCTGCTTTGTGTTCGTTTCATTTGCTTACTCTTGGGTAGCTGCTTTGTCAAATGTTAGTATATAAAACGGATGACATGGTTTTCTGATCTGTACAACACATGAAACCTACAGAAGTATTAGTTGTGCTTGTATCTTTATTCGTATTTCTATATTGAATGGTAGGCATTTTAATAAATCTTTGTGGTATTAAATGGGATAGTTCACCCAGAAATGAGAATTCCCGCATGATTTGCTCACCCTCAAGCCATTCTAGGTGTATGTGAGTTTCTCCTTTCAGATGAATGCAATCAGAGTTTGAAAAATGTCCTGGCTCTTCCGAAATTCATAATGGCAGTGAATGGTGGTTGAGATTTTGAAGCCTATAAAAAGTGCATCCATCCGTCATAAAAAGTACTCCACACAGCTCCAGGTATTTAATGATGTATAATGTAGAATAAGGTCTTCAATCCTATCCAAATCCAATACTTACACTTATCAACTACATACTATTAATAAGCAGAAAATTAGGAGTTTATTGAGGCAAGTTAATGGTGTGTCAATAGTGAGAATTGGAGTTTAAAATAAATTGTGACCGTCATTTTAATACTTTATTTTATGTTATATTTTAATACTTTATCTTATGTTTATATTAATACTTTATTTTATGTTTATATTTTATGTATATATATATATATATTCATTTTATTTCAACTTTATTTCAATTCCCCAAAACAATTGTTAATACAGATTTAATTCAAGCAGATTGCTTTTTCTTTTTTTAGCATTTAGACTTTTTAAATGCTAATTTTATCCTAGCGGCTGATAAAACAGGACAAATCCCGCTGAACTACATTGAAGAAAGGAAACAAATGGGTCTTGTATCAACCTAGAGAGGTTTATTTTGCTACAGTGATCTGTTGACTGAACATTATGCCCTGCTGCTTATATAAATGAACATGAAATATTTATTTTATTAGCATTTCCCACTGTTTGCTCTTTAATATTATTGGCGATTTAGCTTTATTCCTTGTTTGACTTTCTCCTGTCTTTTAGAGGCCGTGGCCTCAAGCAATCACTGCAAATCACAGCACAGTTTGCCTTCTCATAGTGTCTCTAACTGGTGGAGAGGACGGCGGGAGAGAGAAGTGTTATCGATGGCCGCATGCTGAGCGTCTTTTCGTCCTGTGTTAGAACCGCCATTAAAAGCGTACCACATATCCAGCTACATTTTAATAACCTGCCCTCATGTATACCAGCAAATTATACTGTCATTTCCAGCTCGATGTGAGCGATGGTTAGAGTGTTTTAATGGTTTTAAATGAAAATGACCCTGACAGGCCATTCGGTCTCCTTAAATGAGAGTGGTTTTATAGCAGGCTAGCGTACATGCCGCAGTAAGTGCTTTTGGCTGGCTGCAAATGGGTCGGGGAGAGTGTGGTATAAATTCGTCCATGTGGACATAAGCCTGCAATAATGAAATAAGTGCAGATCTCGGGGTGATGTGGGAAATGTGCTTCAGGTTATCAGTGGAGAGGAGTCAGGTCCACAACGGTCCCATAGGGTCCTATGTAGCCTTAATAGCAAACTCACCTAATATTTTAACAATACACTGGATAGTCTGTTATGTAAGCCTATATATTTATCCTGTAGTTCCTCAGAATGACACTATCTGACCCTTAGCCTCTGGTGCTGGCCATGTGAAAGGTTAAATGGAGATCAGGGAGGAATAATATACAGCATTGCATATTTGTATATGGCAAGTGATTATCAAAAACAAGATGTGCATAAAACACTGTTATCCATCAGAAGCCACTTGCAAAGTGGTCACATACATTACTATTCCAAATTTGTGGTCTGTAAGATTGTTTTGCATTCTTTTTTGAAAGAAGTTAATACTTTTATTCATCAAGGATGCATTCAATTGATTAAAAGTGACTGCAAAGACATCTATAGTGTTACAACATCTTTCTATTTCAAATAAATCCTGTTTGAATTTTCTCTTCCTCAGAGAATCCTGAAAAAATGTATTATCGTTTCCGCGAAAATGTGAAGTAGCACAACTATTTTGAACATTGATAATAAAAAGAAATGTTTCTTGAGCAGATCAGCATATTATAATGATCTCTGAAGGATCATGTGACACTGAAGGCTGGAGTAATGATGCTTTACATCACAGGAATAAATTACATTTAATAATATATTGAATTAGAAAACAGTTTTTTAAATTGTAATATTTCCCGGTATAAATTTTTAAAATGGATCTTTAATCAAATAAATGCAGATTTGTGATCATAAGAGATTTCAACAACGTTTAAAAAAATTTAACCCATTTGACCCCACACTTAATACGATTCAAAGTTTGTGCTAAATAAATATTAATTAAAAGGTAAAAAACTAATAAAATACGGTAATACTTGCTAATATCCAGAAACTAACTGCAACAAAAAAAAATTACAAGTTTTTAAGTAAGAACTGCAAAAACAAAAAATAAAAGCCTGACCTCACTGAGCATCAAATTAAATATTTTAAAAACTATTTCATATGCCATCCAAGGGGTTTACAGAGTTGTCCCTTTTGCTGGTAAACCTCAAATGTTTGATTTTAGACACATGGATTTTATAAACCTTTCGTTTGAGCTTCTCTAAATTCCCTTCCCTTCAGTCAATGTTTTAGCCTTCGGCTGTTAAATGTTCACATCTTCCTCCACATGTGAGCTAACAAACTGTCACACTTAATACCTCTGTGTTTCCGTTCTCATTAGGTGGCTGAGTTTGATGTTACGGTGAACTGTCAGACTGCACAAGAATGATCACACCGTTAATGGTTGTGGAAAGGTAGAATGTTTGTCCTGTTCCTCTGTCTCCTCTCTTCTCGGACACAGTGTCTCGTTATTCTGAAATGAATTCTGAAGGTGCTGAGCTGTGGGGTCTGGAGAGATGCTGTGCAGGATGAAGATCTGTTGTACAGACGAGGGTGCAGCATGCTTACAAACAAATGTCATCCTGATGAAGAACAGTCAGGCTTGTGGGAACTCTGAGCTGGGCTTCTTATTACCAGTGAACAGTCTGCTGCCCTTACAGACCTCTTACAGTCGTCTGCTGGGTATATGTATTCACATATTCCAAAAATGATAAATAGCAGCAACACTGCAAGTGTATTAAATTTTTTTATGAATATAACTGAACTTCTTAAAAGATAATACTAGCCGATATTAAGACCTGAAAAGTTTATTCTTTATTTTTTACTTGTTTTAAACCTAAACACCTAATATTTTTTATTATTATTCTGTTATTATGATTATTGTTATATATTTACATTTACAGAAATATATAAAGAAAAAATATAAATACAGGAACATACATTTTGAACACTATTTATTATTTAAATGAATAAATACATTTAATTTATTAATAATAAAAAATGTAATAATTATTAATTTGTTATATATTGAAAAATGTAAGAGCAAAGTATTATTGTAGATATATTAAAACCTTTTTTAATATTAAAAATATACATAAAATGTCATTTTAATGTCAAACATTATGATTATTAATTTTATGCAAAACTATTTTATTTCAAATAAATAAATGTATTTTCTTTTTTATATTTAATGTTTAATCATTCATAGATGAAAGTACAATATAAACTAGAAAATAAAACAAATAAATACCACACACTACTTGGATCATAGCAAAAAAAAAAAAAAAAAAATATTCACAAAATTTCATTCAGACTATCTTCCTCAGATCTAATATATAAATATTTATTATATAAATAAATAGAAATACAAATATTGTTTTAATAATGGTTTATTAATATTTTTTTATTATATTGTACTGATGTATATAAATATTTGTTTTTATATATTCGATATATTTTATATGAATATATTTATATATTTTATATAAGTATTCATATATTTATTTATTTTAATATCTTTGTCTTTCTGGCATCTTATACTAGTTGTATTATAGCATGAAAAAAAATCCATATATCATATTTGTTTGCAAACAGTGTTGTCCAGCTATTGCCCATGTTATTTACGCAGTGAATTAGATTGGTGTGGGAGTTAGACAGAATGATGGCAGTGCAGACACAGATACTGTAACCAGCCTGCGGTCTCCACCTGCACGCTCCATCAGTGCACGACCTGCTGACTCCAATTCAATTAGCAGCAGTTCAATAGATTGAGCAAGTGTCAAGCTCAAGCATCGCTACTGCTAGCTTCTCTCAGGCTGCAAAAGGAGCCACATATATTATCCAGGAGAAAACGTCTGTTACATTTATTCCCCTGTGCCACAAAATGCAGAAGGCCACTATGTCAGGCCTATTTAGAGTTTATGACTGGTCTGTTGGGCCTAGAGAATAACTTGACAGTTTCTAGCACTCTGTTTTGTATAGTGGTAATGTTTATTTGCTCAGATTGATGCTGTCAAGTATGTACCTGATCTCCAGCAGTGCCTGTGCATCCTTCTGTCTATAGAGCCACTGCAAATGAATACACTACTTCCAAGCAGAACAATAACCCTACATCTGTAGCAGACAGGATTGACAGACACCCCTGGAGGCATCTGTGTGGGTAACACACATTATCGACAAGCCTGTGACAGTTAAACGCCAGAATTATGTGAGCTATGTCACATTTGGGTCAATGACGTCCCACTCAGGTCAGTTTTTGCTGTGGTGCAATGGCACTGTCATTACTAACTCCGCACTTCAATTTGACCTTTGTGTTTAAGCTAGGTCTGTCAGTCTAAGGCGTTAATTAATTAGTTATGAAAAATAACACAATTAAAATATTTTAATGCTGTAGACGCACTGTCCCGCCCCAACACCTGTATGTCATCTTACAGGCTATTTCATACAGTTTACTGTTGACAACCATGATGCAGGTCAACAACTCCATAAATACAGTTTTGCCATAAATTCAGAATATTGGGGCAAAGATGCTCCTGTATGAATTCTGTCTCATATTTATATCACATGATAAGCAATATCATACAAGCAGCGATAGCAATATCACACAAGTGCTGTTTATGTCCGAATAACACAAGTGCAAATGTGATTTTATGCAGCAGTTCAGTAAATAAGAAGCTAATATTGTGTTAGATTTTAAACACAGTAATGTTTGTCTTTGCTCAGTTTTGTCAACAAAAACCTATTACCTATAAAGCCACGCCATTATTCATTATTATGAATGCCAAAACATTTATAAACAAGAATATAATGAATCTGCGTTTTGAACGAATCGTGTGAACCAATGATTCAAAGGGCCATTAATAAAGAAAACCATTTACTTCATTCATGAATTCATCAGTCATTTGAACATCATGCAGAGATCAGACATGGAAAGTGGGATCCAGGACCGCTTCCTGAAAAGGTCAGGTGTGATGGTGGATGACCTGAGGTGACTCCTGCATCTAATGTCAGGCAGTTTGTCACATTTTATAGGTCTATTAAGGGTTATTTACTACTTAATGTAGTCAGTATCCAGGGTGCAGAGGTTTTTATCAGTCCAATGTGAAACAAAAACAACCTGATCGTGTTGGTTTTGTGCCCTTTTCACTTTTATGCAAATCAGATAATGGCATAAAATGCTCACAGAATCTGGGCTTTTAACTTACCTTTTAAATACATTTTAATTTACCACCTGCTTTAATTTCACCAGACAAAGAGTGCTGACGTTTGTCAGTCCAGGACATTACAATGATATGTTGTACTGTAAAGAATAGCACTTATATGTAGCAGTTATATAGTTTCGGGACAGCTATGGCGTTGCAGGTTCGAGTCTTGGTGCTGACAGGAGTTGTAGGTGGGGGTGAATGACTGAATGAACAGCGCTCTCTTCCAATCTTAATACCCATGACTTAAGTGCCCACTGGTCCAGGTGTGTGTTCACAGTGTGTTCACTACTCACTGCTGTGTGTTTGTGTGCACTTGGATGCGTTAAATGCAGAGCACCAATTCCAAGTATTGGTTACCATACTTGGTAAATGTCACTACTTTCACTATTCCAGCGCATTTAGCACCAGCATAAGATGGATTATGTGTGGTTTGTGAAAAATACTTTTTACATTAAATACTGCATGCTAATGTGCAATTTGTATATTTTGCTTTGTTTTATGAGTTATATCTCATAACTTTTTTATCAAGTATCAAGGATGAAGTTATATATTGCAGGAAATGTCACAGAGATATGTCACATGGGACCAGCACAGGCAGTGTGAAAAACAGCTAAACTTTTAAAGAAAACCATAAGCCGTGCATGTGATTATAGGTCAAAAATGGTGTTAAAAATTGAATTGAATAATTGTCACTATTAAAAACAAAAACAAGAAAAAAAAAAAAAAAACAATACAACGTCCTTTTTGGTAATGCATATTAAATTGAAATATATGTCTATTAGTGGTCAATATTCATTAACTGCTTCTAAGAGACAGCATGAGAAAGAAACAGTGTCTCAGTTAAAGGTTAATTGTTCGCTTTAACCTTCCCTTTACAGCAGATTTGCAGTGGCAGTTATTTCAGACAGAATGCCACCCATTTGTCAGGGTTCTGACTTTTCCATGCATGTTATTTTAATGATTTCTGAAGGATCATGTGACACTGAAGATTAGAGTAATGGCTGATGAAAATTAAGCTTTAGCATCTTGGGAATAAATTATATATTTAAATATAATACAGTTGAATGCTGTTGAGTAATACAATTTCACAGTATTACTGTTTTTACTGTATTTGTGGTCAAATAAATGCAGCCTTGGTAAGCATAAGAAACTTATTTCAGTTACATAAAAAATAAAATCTTACCAACTCTAAACAAAAGTGTGTGAAATTCTATAAAAATATTTTTGTTCCTGTGGCTCAAGTGGTAGAGCATTGCATTAGGAGCGCAAGGTTGTGGGTTTGATTCCCACGGAACACGTTAGGTAAAAAAAATTTTTTTTATTTAATTTAAAGACTGTGAATAGTTGTATTGAACTCAAATGAATCATCCTAATGAACTGAATCACTAAAATGATTCAAACTTTCCCAACACTTTCCATCTTCATTTCTTCAGTCTGTTTGACTGTAAAGCTTCATGTGCAGCACAGCGTTACCAAAATACCAATTAATCATTTTGATACATGCTGACAAAAAGTAGGTTGTTATTGGAAAAGTTTCTAGGTTTTGAAAACGCTTGATTTATCATAATGCTGCGGCAAATGTAAAGTTGATCGCATCATGATACTTTTGGTTAGTTCCTCCCCTGCTCCCTTCTCTCTACTGGTAACTAGATTGGCAGTCACAGTACTTCTCCAGATGATGACCCATAGATTCATGGATTAGGCCGTGGGGTAGAATGAAAACAGTTTGCTTTCCTGGAGGTGGTTCTGCATCCAGAGCTGAATTAACTGCTGCATTCCCCTCGGAAGGATTGGTGCCGCTGGATTTATAAATCATGCTGTATAATTCACCCCCCCCCCCCCCCTCTCTCAGCAGGGCCTCCCCCTCTTGATTTGAAAAAATTTTTATCAGGGTCTGAGTTCTGCCTCTGTCCCTCCTCTGAGCTCAGCTCATGTGCAGTAAGAAATCCAGGGATGGATTTTATCGATCATTGTTCCCATTGTTCTGCCATCCTATCAATCGAACCTCTCGCTGTGAAATATAAAATCTGACAGTCCTCATAAGGGCTGATATTTGTTTTAGTTTCCCTGTGTATTTACTTTACATGGTCACGTCATACTGATTTACTATCTTTTTTTCCCCCCCAAAGGAGTTTAAATCAAACTTTAACTCAACTTTAGCAAGCTTAACCAGACCCTGCAGCTTTGCTCAAATTCTAAATGATGTTTATTTGTTTCAGGGTTGAGTACATTTGATTTGAAGAAAATGATAAAATACATTATTTTGCTCTTGGCAAGTCTAGACTTTTAATGTGAAGGTCAATATTTGTAGAGTTTTATTCCTTCTGAACAGCTCAGTTTATTTATGTAAACTTATTTTGCCATTGGATAATAGTGATCTGTGAATGTATTTATGTATGTAAACGTTATTTTAAATTTGTGTGGTAGAAAAGATTTTTTTATTTTGAGGTAAAAAATATAAAGTTAGACCCTTGGATTAGGATGCTGTTTGAATTGGGACAGAAGCCCTTTTGTTACTGTTGTTTTTATTATGCTTTTGTTTGTTTTTTTTTTTTTTTTGTTTGTTTGTTTTTTTGCTATAATAAGGGAAACTAAAAATATAGACCCAATTATGCACAAAATAATTTATGATATATAAACATAATGTGTAATTAATTTAATTATATTATTTTAATTCAGATGTGTTTCCTTGAATAAGGTTGTTAATTGATTTGTTTAACATTATTTATTTGTATACTTGCTATTTTCATTATTTGTTCTTCATTGGATGTGTTATTATTTTTTCACAATATTTGTATATATGCCAAAGTGTAATTCTTTTCAAAAATACAATAATTTAAATAGAATATTTGACTTTTGTTTTATTATCAAAATTACATCAGAGATAGGTTTTCATCATCTTACCTGGTATTAGAAAATGCCCCCTTTTCATGATTTTCAATTTATTATAAGAACTAAATTAGATAATATTTTTTAATAATATATTTGATGTATGTAGAATATGAATCTCTAAATATGTTCAAATGTAGCAGTAAATTCTAAATCAAACAGCTAAATTGAAAAATAATAATAATAATACATTTTCCGTAATATGAGCCATTTAATGCAGTGGATGAACTTTAAGACCAAATCAGCTGAAGAGTCAGTCATATGGTGTGTTTCCTCTCCTGCTTTTGCTCTTCAGATGTTTCTCGTCTCGCACCAATCACACTGGCACATCTTACTTTGTGATTGTGACCTCATTGTCTTGATTACCTCTGCCACCACCAGCATCCACCTCCATCCTATCTATCACAGGCACTGGTCCATTTCTTTTCTCTTCGTCAGCACAGGAATGAAAGGAGACAGGCGTTAGGCCGTTATAATTCATGCATCAGCATTTAACATAATAATGAAAAATATGAGCATGTCCTTCTGAAAGAGAAAGCACTAAATTCCCCTGCAGAGTTCAGGAGAAGATATTGACAGCGGTTAGTTTAAGATTGAACATGTTTTGTTTACATCAGCCTGATCTCTGTGTTGCTCTCTCAGGGCATGCTGGGTTATTACTTGACCATCCGACAGAGTGAAGCTCAGGCTTTATTGCTTTTATAAATTATAAAAAAAATTTGCTGATGGTCTGATTGTCAGGTAAGTGCATTTCTGATGGTTTTTTCTCTTCTTTTCTGCTCAGCTGTTTCAACTCACAATTTCAAAGATGATGATTTCAGATATATATACATCTATTGCAAATATAGATTTATTTTTTTTATTTTTTTACTTTCAGTAAGCTTTTACTTCCTTAATATAATATCATATCATATATCATATCATGACATTTAAGATAAGGTTTAAATTAAATGGATTTTTAGTTTGAAGAAGAAACAAACATTAAGCTTACTTTGAAATATATTTTGGACAGAAATAACCTATTTTTTGTTGTATGTGTACTGCCATTGACATGAATTGGAATGCTAATGGTTAGCTTTCACCAGGTATTATATACCTCCTTTGACACAGCCAAATTTTCAGCCAATTTGTTTAAAGCTAGCTAGTGGGACACCACATTAATTGAGAATTTGCAGGGCTTCCTGATCTTCAAACCTTCTGTCTGTGGGGGTGCAGTCCTCTAGCAGCTGAACACTAAATCAGACCCCATGCAGTGGGCAGTTGGGCTGTGATGTGGATCAGATCAGTGCAGTCGTGTGTTATTACAGTAGTAAAGGACTCAGAGCTGCTGTATATCTACAGAAAGAGCAAGTAAGAAACCATTTCCAGAGACCATTTCCAAATCGAGATTTCATGCATATTACCAGGCCAACTGTGTATTCTGGTTTCAGGTTGATGAGCCAAGAACCCAACTTTTGAGAGTTGCATTGCTTTTCCCAGCTGGTTGGCTGTTTGTTCAGGTGTCCTGCAGTTCTAAACTCTCCTGTGGATTCTGAAGTGAAATCCTTAACCAGGACAGATATGACATAACCATTTCAACAACAGAAAAAGAAAAAAAAATGAGCAGGATAGAAAAAATCCTGATGCCAAAATTAACACAATTCAGTTTAATGAGAGTCTTATCCGCTAAAAATAGCTTTGTCTTCCTGATGTGATTTGCTTTCTTTGTACAGGGATTTTTTAGGAAATGCCTGCCACCCCCTCCTGTACGGGACAGTATATGTGTGACTGACAGTGAGTCTAGTAGTGAATGGTTAGCAGTCGTGATGAGGTTCTCAACCTTATCGGTTTGATTTTAAATCATGTATTGTGTTGCAGGACAGCTGGTGAGCCAGTTTAGATGGATTTAGTGAACACTTTTGAGTGATGATGCAAACTAATCACTGTGAAGTGAACAGATTTATTAAAATGATGAAGGAACTGATTCAAGACAATCAGACTCTCTTTTGCTTCTTTTGATAGACTATGGTGGTATTTAAAATATGTATGATATACACAACGAAGTATTTGATCAAAAATACATTTAAATGTAATAGTAATTTATTCTTGTGTTGCAAAGCTGATTTTCAGCAGCCATTACTCCACTCTTCAGTGTCATATGATCCTTTAGAAATATTGTTTTTCTTCTTTCAAAAAACTGATTTCTCACCCCAAACTTTTCAACAGGATCATTTTCTTTTCAATATAAAATTGTGAAACTTACCAAATATAAAGTGAATAAAATACTTATTATTAAAAATGTAATTATTTGAATGTCATCAATAAAATACATATATAAACATATATTGTAAATATTTAGAACTACCAAACAGAAGAGCAAAAATGGTTTATGCTTGCAAATAGGTTTTAGCATGATATTTTTGTCAACATAAGTTTGAGAAGTGGTCTAGCAGTTGATTGGCTGAATCCAGCTATTGGTTTCTGTGATGACAGTCTAGAAAATGATCTGTGACAAGAGTCTAGCAGTTGTGAGAGTCTAACTGATGGTTGGCATGTGTGTCTATGTAGTCAAACGTGTTTCTGAGGAATGCTGTATAACTTCTCACAGCAAAGACTGAACAACTGAGCTCAACGGAGCAGAAAAGGTAAAATAGCACAGCATTTAAAACACTGATGGAAAGGACTGACTCGGGCCTCTCATGACTTCTCATTTTCAAACTCATAAACTAAATCAGTGGGGAGGTGGTTTTTGGTTGAGGTTTATTGCATCAGTTGAGGGACTGTTATACATTCATGCCTTGGTGAAATGATTCATTCTCAGAGATTCTTCTAAGGCCAGACATTTGAGTCATTTGCATTTTTCTTGTGAATATTCATGAGTTTCTGTGCAGTTTGGACAGCATAATCATCTGTCAGATGGTGCTGTGATCTCAGAGAGGGAAAGCACAAGCAGTACTTTTGTCTTTGAGGCAGTCGTTCACCTGACCAGCAGCACATCATCCACCTGCAAGAAAGCCAAGTGCTCCACCTCTATGCTGTGCTACGGGGTGTGTGTGATTTCTGCGAGTTTGACAACAACAAGTGTAGAGCATGGCCAGATTGCTATATATATATATATATATATATATATATATATATATATATATAGTGATATTCAATATGTATCTCAATATGCATTATTACATGAAATAATAATAAATAATGATTTAAATATTCTATTATTAAATATAAAGTTAATTTATGACATTACCCATATAAACTTTTTATACAAATTCAGATTTTCATGTTTCCACTGGTGCGCAATATTACTTTAGGAAATGGTCTCAAATCATGCTGGATAATATATAATTGTATAATTTACTATTATTTATTTTATTTTATATATATATATATATATATATATATATATATATATATATAAATGTTTTTTTTTTTTTTTTTTTTTTTTGCATTGAAACATTTATTTGAAGTGATTCTTTAAAATGAATCGATCTCCATTTTTGAGTTTTATCCTACATTTCATAGTGCTCTCATTCTCAGCAGGGAGCTGCACTGGAATTGCAGAAAGTAATTTACCATCCAGAAAAATCCCACACAAGTAAAATGGAAGCAAATTAGTGTCTCAGGCATTCCACGTCACATATCCATTCGCTGGTCATTTATTTCCACATCCATAATAAATAACATTTCATTTTATCGTTAATCACAAATACAGCTGTCATATTGGAGACGGTCTGTCTGGCGTAATCTGATTGTATTTAGTGCTCGTTCATTACAGCAGCAGAGCTTCACTGCCTTCTCTATTAACTGGATCTGCCCAGCCGGAGTGAGTTTTTGCTCCATTTGTGTCTGTCTAATTGGGCCTGTAAACTGTGAAGCTCAGGGTAATGTGCAGATGTTCGTCCTTGTGTTGATGTGTGTGTGTGTGTGTGTGTGTGTGTCTGGACACATTCAATGTGGAGATGGCAGTTCTGGTGGTGGTTTAGTAATGAGATCCATCTTGACTGAAGAAAAAGGATTATGCCTCTCATTTGGTCCAGAACCAAAGTTTCCGCACAGCCTTTTACTTGAGATACTAGAGGCAAAAACTTTTCAGCTGCTGAGTTAATTTTCATCTATATTGTCTCTTCTTTAACACTAGTAAAACATAATAAAACCTAAATCATTCTAATATGCTGATTTAGGATCGATATTGGAAACAGTTGCTTAATATTTTTCCTTTTTCCTGAAAATTTTAAATAACAGCATTTATTTGAAATATAAATATTTTCTAATCTTGTCTTTATTTTATTTTTTTCAATGTAACATCCTTGTTGAATAAAGTTATTAATTTCTTAAAAATAAGAAAAAAGAAAGGAAAGCTGACAGTAAAAACTGTTTAAATTCACAGAGCCCAGGACAAATTTTTGTCGATTGTCTCCTGCTTCCATGGGCCCATGTGATCAGGCCAGTCCTAAAAGGCCCCTGCTAAGAGCAGAAGATGCTGCTTCTTGAGTCTTGAATGTGTTTGTACGTCTCTTAAATCAGCAAGGGTCAGAACGTTCTTACAATTCAATTTAAACCTTGTTATGGTTCCTATTGAAGTTATAGGCAGATTGGAAAGGAACTCCTTTTTTTTTTTTTAAAGGCAATTGTTTTTGCATTTGGTGCTGCATAAGTGTTCATTTTAGACACTGGTTGATCATGATCAATAATTAGGGATGTATAAAATGTTCCCGGTTGCAGTGATGATGCATGTGTGTGTTTATCTATCTAGAAAAATCCTGCCTCATTCTGGTTTGGAACAGTTGATGAATCACTAAAAATATGTAATGGAGAACAAATGAACTAATTCTTTGTGCTTTTTATTATTTCCCAGACTCTCTTCCATTCTGAAAATTGAAATAGAAGAAGGTGTCCAATGATCACTGTGTGCGATGAGAGGAGAGAGGAATATTGGTTGGGAGGGAAGCCCTGTTTTAATCTAACTCAACTAATAGGACTTATTTTATTTCTCTTTTATGTAATGAGAATAATGGATCTTTCATGGGGCCGATCAAACTAAACTGTTCTTTAATTATAAGTGGAGAACCTTAAATCGATAGTATGAGCCCAGCACAAGAAGGATTGGAACATCTCATTATTTAAAAAACTAATTTGGTTTTTGAACATCCATGCAATTACAGCACTACAAGTTCTGTCCTTTAGCATCTGTGTACCACTGTGTAAAGTAGGATAGTGAAGTTCATCTACAAATTTTCCATATAACGTTCATATAGTGATCAAAAACAATAAAACAAAAAGTTTTGCCCATACGATTTGAGCAATATTCCAAGTATTCTGAAGCAATTCTATAGCTTTGTGTGAGCTTCTTATATATGGAATAATGTTATTTTTGAGTTCCACAGTAAAATATAAGTAACTATAACTGAAAAAAAAAATCTGCTAAGAATGTATAGAAATAGAATGTATTTAAAAAAAAAATCACATTACTAATAAATTTAAATAAAATAAAAACTGAATATATACAAATGAAAGCTAATTCAAAATATTAATGAAAACTATAATAACATAAATACTGCTAAGAAAACAGTAATAGGGTGGATATCTCCACAGTTCCTGCACTAAAATGACCAATAAAAAAAGTGATAAAATAAATTACCAGCCGGTTATGGTCAGGATGAAGAAGGGAGATGCTGACTTTAATCCGCAATTCATCCATCAGATGCACCTTCATTGTTTTAACTGTGAACATCTGGACTTTCAGGCTACTGTGTTATTCTGATGATAACTTTCAGCTATTTCCACTACAATGAAAAGTCTTATCAGCAGTTGAATTTATGCATGTCATATTATTGCTAACTCAGCTGACATGGCACAAATCTATGAGTGTACAATAGTATGGCTGGCCAGCAGAGGGAGTTTCACTCATGAACTTTTTCGGGGATGTTGGGATCAGTGTAAATTTGGCCTTTGAGGCACATTTCATTTGTCACCCCTTGGGATGTAATTAACTTGGCGAATTAAAAAGACACTGAACAATCTTTGCAATTAGCAGTGGCTCTCATATCGTCAGATGAGCTGTATAGATGTCGTTGGGGAGGTGGAGATCTACTGATCGCTTTCCCTGCAAGCTGTTTTCATCAAGTTAAAATATAATTGAGACTCTCTGCACAATTACAGCATGTTTGCTTAATTTACCCCCTCTGAATTCAAAGTTTAATGTTATTTAGGCGATCATGTGATAGCAGTGTTTGCTGGTGTGTTCTGTTTAACTACAATTTAAGTGTCTGAGGTAGAATTTTACAAACACAAAACTAGCCAGTAAATGTAACTGGCCATAAACTTCAAAACATTAATCTATTTAACATTAGATATATATTTATTTATATATATATTTTTTCATACAAATATTTGAGAATTTTTCCCCTCAGGTGTTTCACGGCTACCGACGCGACGCGATAATCCTGACGTCGCAGCCAGTCGACCAATCACAGTCTTTGTTTATGTCAGCATTCCATCACTTGTAGGGTAGAGAAGAGACCGTTTTGGTCGCGTCGCGTCACGTTGCTTGCGTAGATCATGCAGCGCGACAAACGGCCAAAAAAAAGTTCAGCAGCTGCTGTCAGTTTCAGTTCCTGCTTCTACTCGCATTTCACGGTCTCCCCTGGTCAAGTAACTCGGCGTTATTGCGTTGGTTTTATTGCTTTTTAATGTTTATGCTTTGGAGAAGATCTGAAGATGGATTATATTCAGTCGTTAAGAGACGCGATCACTGGTAAAATCTGGCCTGTTACCGTGAGAGAAGTTCACTTTAAAGACTACTCTGATGCAGAAACGCCTCTGGAGAACGCACATGGAACACACATTGCAGGTAAGTTTAGTAGCTTTGTGTTTTCTCAAAAGTTTGACCAACGGATTGAAACGCGACAGTAAAAGTATTGACAATGCAGCATATGGCTGCAGTACTTACAGTGAGTTATTACTAAGAGAGTTTCTACGTGTCAGCTCCCCTCCTGTGCATTTGCATTGCATTTGACTTTAGGACTTTTGCGAGGAAGAGTTAGGAGTTCACATCCTGGCTTTACAATACATGTAACGTTAGAAGCATTTGATATTCTATAGTTTATTGCTGCATTGTTGTTTTGGTTTTGCTTGCTGCTCAACTCTGCTGACATATTCATGGTTTCTCTGGTTCATCATGGTCTCTAATGAATATGCATTTGTCTATTTTGGATATGATCCAATAATGGTCATGGTCTCTAATGAATATACATTTGTCTATTTTGGTTATGATCCTAAATATGCAGTATATAAACTTTACATTTAATAATATTTAATCAACTGCAGCTGCTCGCAGTTTCTACATGTAGTGCACTTATGTAGTTGTGCAGTGTGACATAAATTTGTAAATGTTACAGATATTCAGTGTTGCCAGTATTCATTCACTTGTATTATATTGAAAAGAGTGACTTTGATTTAAAATTGGTAACACTTTAGTTTAGGGACAAATTCTCACTATTAATTAGTTGCTTGCTAATGTGTATTACTAGCATATTGGCTACTTATAAAGCAGATATTAATGCCTTATTCTCCAATGCATTACCATATGTTAAATCCTAGAATCCTACCACATACCTAAACTAAACATCTACCTTAACTATTAACAAATCAGGTATTTATTGAGGCAAAATGTGTAGTTAACAATGAGAATTTTGTGACCAAAATAATAATAATAATAAAAAAAAAATCATGCAGATTTGGAATAATGTGAGTAAAAATGTTTAAATTCATTGTCATTGATTTAAAAAATAATCATTAAACAACTGATAAGGCAATGGAATTCTATTGGCCAATCTCTGTGGGAACCTATCGTGTTGTATTGGCACTGATAGAGCTTAAAATAGTCCATGGATACATGTCTGAACTGCAGTTTTGTAAAGAAAGCAAAAGTGCTGTGAACACTTACATCGACAGCAGACTCTGTGTTATGTATTCTTGTCACAGTGAGCCATGAGTCAGGTTAATTGCAAGCCCTAATTAGGCCAGAGGATGACTGAGAGGCATGATGGTATATGCTGTATGATGATAGACATGTTTAATCTGGTAGCAGGCTTGAAATGCTGTTTATTCTGCAGTATAAATGTAATTTATTCCTGTGATGCAAAGCTGAATTTTCAGCAGTCATTGTTTCAGTCTTAAGTGATCCTTAGAATTCATTCTAATATACTGATTACTGCTTCAGAAATATTTCTTATTATTATCAATGTTGACAACAGTTACGCTGCTTCATATTTTTGTGGAAACTGTTTTTTTCAAGATTGTTTGATGTATAGAACATTCCAAATTATTTGAATGATGCATATATAATGCATATACTAGGGCTGTGCAGAAAAAAAAATCTATCAGGATTTCTTGGATCAATTTTGCAATTTCGATTTTAATCATGATTTGACACACAGAGACATGCTTTACACTCATAAATGCATTCACTGTGAATTTGAAACATTTCCAAAGGAAACCAGTTGGGTGATTCTCACGAAATCGTAGTTTCAAAGATTTCATATATGACATTTAAAAAAATGTTTGTATCAACAAATTGTCTTTTTAAGCATTAAGAGCCGGGTCTGAAGTGTCAGTGACCATAAATTTTAAAAAGTTTTACTGACAATTTAACAACTTTTTGAACATATTTTCCAAAACATGTCCTTAAAAATCTCATTACCGTAACACTCTGAAAAGTCCAGTGATGTGGGGAAAAATAATTCATTTTCACATTTTTAAAAATGGTTTTATAACAGTCATGCACAGTTACTTGAAACTCTGGAATAAAATATATTTTTATAATAACATTTTTATGTGATTTTGAATTATTTCTCTCATTACCGCAACAGCTTCTGCATTTTGCAGCCAATTTTTTTTTTTTTCAGTAAAAACTGAAATATTTTCAAAATGATGTTGCAAACCTGAAAGAATACAATGTATAGATTCTGCACATACATTTAAAAGCAGACTACTATTTTTCAATTTCTTAAATAAATCTTAAAAGAACACATGTTGCGGTAATGATACATAGGTTACGAAAATGAGGTTTATTATTTCGGTAATGATAATAGGCATATTAAGTATGTGGTATAGTCAAACAAAGAATATTTAATGTAGAAAATAAATTAGATAATATTGGCATAAATTATTTTGCAGTGCTTCATAACTAGATAACATAGGGTATAAACACCAGGGGCCATTTTCACAAAATATTTTAAGTGAAACTAAATGTTGCTCCTAACTCCACATCTTTAGGACTCTTCGACTCTTCTTCAAGTACTTCATAAAGTGTTTTTATGTAAAAATCAGCTCTTAAATCTGTGAAGAGTTAGTGGTAGTCAAGAGGACACCTAAATCACAAAGACCAAATCCTAAACAATCCTAAAATGGCTGTTTCCACAGCAATCCAGTTTGGATTTCTTTTACCTTTGTACTAAATCTTACTCTCATATCAGCCATAATAATTCTAGTCTGTTAATTAAAAGGCTGCTTATACATATAACAATTATTTATAAGATGCAGACATGTAGAAGCTGACAATTAGCTGAACATATGCTTGTTTAATTAGTGACACTCTAGTTCAAACTTGATTTGAATATTGCAACATTTTTATTTTGATTATGGCAACATGATATCTCATTCTACAATATTTCTATTATAAAATAACTGACAGAGATCCATCCCTTATCAGCCAATCACTGTGGGTGTAGTTAGTAATCATGCTGACATCATCCATACCAAAAAGGTCATCCTCACTCTTTTTCTTAGCTTAAGATTTCTCCCCATTCCTTAGTAAAATTCTGTCACAGCTGCTTTATGAATAGGTTTTATGAGAAGCAGTTTAAAGGGCACCCTGTGGTTTTCCACAAAAATAAATACTTAATAGTGTAATGTTAGAAAACAAAGAAGACTAATATTAGTTTTGTAATTTTAGTTTTATTATTAAAACATTATTCACAATACATTATTACAAAATAATGTTTCTTATTTTATTTTATATTTTATGTAATAATCATATAATTATGTAATAACTATTTATTAATAGTCATTGACAGTGGGAATGTAGTCTTTGATAACTTGGATTTTTTTCTTTCTACTGAAAGAGTTGGTTCTGGTAAAGAGTATACCCAAGTGTTTACCTAAAGTTTTTCCAAAATCGCTCATTCCTAAAAAGATGATTCACAATATATTTTTATTTTTTCCTTAAAGATGTTCTCATTCAATTTAACCCTAACCATTCTATAATAATTGTTTTTGAATTAGAATTTCAAACTGCTGCATTTTTTCATATTTAAATATACTGCCATTCAAAAGTTTAGCATCAATAATAAAAAATAAAAAAAGTTTTTTTAAAGCCTCTTCTGCTCATCAAGGCTGCATTTATTTGATCAGAACTACAGTAAAAACAGTAATATTATGATAAAGTGATTGTTATCTTTTTAATATACTTTAAACCAGAATTTTATTTCTGTGGTGACAAAGCTGAATTTTCAGCATCATTACTCCAGGTTTCAGTGTCAAATGATCCTTTAGAAATTATTCTAATATGACATACAGCCAAGTATGGTGACCCATACTCAGAATTTGTGCTCTGCATTTAACCCATCCAAAGTGCACACACACAGCAGTGAACACACACACACACACACGCACACACAAAGTTCTGTTGCTCAGTATAAAAACCATTACACTTATAGAAAGTCCTCATAATGATAGATGCACCAACAATTTTTGATAACTACTCCTGCTGTAACCTCTAACCCATAATGTCTCTCTCCTTCCTGGGATTTGGTGGGTTGGTATAAACGTTTTCTCTGAAATTGGTCACCTTAGCCTTTGCTTAAGCTTTTTGGTTTTGTTATTAAATAATATTTAATTTATAAACTCATTGTATACATTTAACAATAGTCTGTATGATTAAATTCTCATTACCGAAAAAGAGGTTCTCTCTACCGCAACTGGCCTTAAATTGTTGCGGTGAGTGAAAATGGTGTTGTGGAGGATGAGGTGTCTTAGCATGTTTTGCTAACAACAGAGAAGCCATGATGATTTACCTAATTTTTACTCTGTGTATATAATCAGTCATTAATGAAGTATATTTTCATAGAAAATTTGTAATCTAATATTTTTCTAAATGTGGAAAACTACCGGTTTCGGTGATGATAATCAATTTGTCGTGTTCACGTTCTGACAAGAGAATTTTACACTTTTAACTGGAACAATATGAAGATATCTGCCTACCTTGTTGGTATTTCGAAGGTTCTGCCTCATGTGTTGCTTAATTTAAAATCAAGATTTATATTTTAAAAAATTTGTGTGCGTAAATTACCCTCAAAAAATATTGCGGAGGATGAGAACATTAGTCATGGACACTTTATATTTCCACTATTGTATCATTATTATTATACATGAATATTCAGTGTGTCATTTTTCTGTCATGTGAAAAATTATAGAAGAATATCCATTTACTTTTTTCAGAATATTTTAATTGTAATTTGTTTAAATTACAACATAACATAAGTTAAGATACAGCTGGACGCATTGCGGTAATGAGAATAAAATGCAATAAAATACAAAAATAATTAATTCCTATGTTGAAATTACTCTTTGTGCAAGGTAGAGAACAGTATTGTCTTTATTATGGTGTTTTTATATATTAGTAAATTGCATGTTTAATATCTAAAATCACTAGTGACATGGCGTTTCAACTGTTTCGTGAGAATGACCCAGTTAGAGTTTTATCAAAAAGCTGTAACGTGTCTAGAACAGACATAAGGCAAAATCATCGCTAAGTAAAAGTGTAACAAAATGTCTCTAGAACAGACATATGGTGAAAAAAAAAATGTGGGTAATCAAACCATCAAAACAAAAAATCAACACATTTTTGTTGCATAACCAGAGCTGTCTTGTGTGATGTATACTGTTACATTACCTTAACAACTGTAAGATTTTGGTCATACAATAGAATTCTAGGCCAGAGAAGAGTAAATTGCAAGGATTTGACTCCTGTGAAATTGCCAAAGTACAGCGAATGGCATTGCACCACCAGTTCACCACAACCTTCAGTTAGACACATAAAAGGATAACTGCGGAAAACAATATTGCTGTCCTTTCCATGTGACACTTATCAAAGCAGTGCAATGCTGATGGCACCATGTAAGCCTATTTCCATAAATGGATTAAAAAACACAGAGTTCAAAACAAATGGAGCACATCCTTGTGTAAAGCGTAACTGACTGTGGGAAATCACATTTCTGCATTGCAAAATGAAGCATTCCTTAAATGCAGTGAGGATTGATAAGTGTTACAGTTTTTTCATGCAAAAAATTTCATTTATTTATAATCATTATAAATATTATAATCATTATAAACATTATCAGATATTTTCATTTATTAGTCATTAATAATATGATATCAGCCCCAAATGCTCGGTGTTGGAATTTCAGAAGTCTGTCTATTTGTAAATGTGCATGCAGAACATTGAAATATTGGCACAACGTTTTCTGGAGCGCTTCTGGCCCCTCATTACGGGAGACGGACCAGTCTAAAGATTGAGTGGACTGAACTGATGCTGTGCTGGAAGCACAAGGAGTCCATTAGCATACATCTGCACTGGCTTTAGATGGACGTGGGAGGCACAAGACATGTCCTGCTTTTCTCTAGATCACCCCCAAAGATGAATGGGGGGAGTGGGTGTGTTTTCATTACTGAGTTAAGACTAATTCCTTGGTGCATTAGCCAGTTCTGTGCTGGGCCAACCCAAGAGGTCACGTGTGGATGCCAAAACAGTTAGAACTGAAGCTAGCATGGCATGATCTTTTATCTGCAAAACTGTCTGTCTATCTAGGCCACATGTATTATTATTTGTGATATACAGCCAAGTACGGTGACCCGTACTCAGAATTTGTGCTCTGCATTTAAGCCATCCAAAGTGCACACACACACACACACACACACTGTGAACAGCCATTTATGCTGTGGCACCCGGGAAGCAGTCGGGGGTTCGGTGCCTTGCTCAAGGGGACCTCCATCGTGGTATTGCTGGCCTGAGACTCGAACCCACAACCTCAGGAGAGTCAGACTCTCTAACCACTAAGCCATAACTTCCCCTGTGATAATGATAATAGTGTATATATGGTATTTAGTTCTTACTTATATATTTGAATCTATTAAATGTAAATTAATATATATTATATAATTTAACACATTAAACAATGACTAGAAATGCATCCTAATGACTATTTTATATCTACAAATATTTTAATAATATTTATAAAATTTTATAATATTCATATATTTTACATGTAGTAAAAAAAATTTAAAATATTTTTAGTATTATTATTATTATTATTATTATTTATTACATTTACATAATAATGTACAGGGTGTATATATGATGTATCAAATAGATGTACTAACAGTGTTAATTTAGTACAGTTCCGATTCTTTTATAGTTTTTATTAAATCAATTTAATATTCATATATTTTAATGCACATTTAGTTGTAATTGTAATGTAATATAATTAAAACATATATAGTACTAATACAATTATAGATACTATTATAGTTTTTTTAAGTATATGTTATTTTTATTAATATTTATTTCAGTATTAGTTATTTTAGTTAAACATAAACAATGAGATGTTACTTTTGGTAACTAACTGAAATAAAAATTACTTTTTAAAATATGTTTTATTTTATTTCAGTTGAAGTTTGTTTTATTTAAAGTAACATTATATATATACAATTTTTTTTTTACTAATATAATATATATAATAACCCGGATAATTATCTGTAATAAATGTAAATTAGCTTAAAAATAAAAAAATATATATAGTTTGTATTGTAAATAATCATGTTTAAGTGCATTTTTTGCTTATTAAATATTTAACAAATGAAAGGTACATCATCGAATTTGATTATTTTCTGTTTTGTTTGGAACTTGGATGCAAACCAAAAGAAAAGCATTGACTCCATGGACATCACCTCTGAACTTCATTGATTGCTCAAAAGTGTTGTTGCCCCAGTGGTGTTTATTTTGTGCTTGTCTAGACTACATGCTAAAGTAGCAGGAAGGGTTGACGCTCAGCGGATCAAACTTTGCCCTCTACTCAATAACCTTTTAAATTCTGACCGAGCATTCAGGCCGAGGGAGCTGTTTACCTGCAGCACAGCGGCTGATCTTTCAGCTCCTATTTTTTCCCCTCTGACCTGTATTATTTGTCCTGCTTTCCTGATGGTGGATATGGATTTAGCATTAAAGCTGCCACAAGCAGTGAGATGAAGAATAGTAAAGCGTCTCTGCTGAAGTGAAGTGTTGAGCTAGATGTCACGTCTCATCCCAATGTGCTCTTTAGTCATGCCAATAAATTTGAAGAAGTCTCGTTCTTTATGCCATGTATAAATCATAGGTCATGTCTTAGAAATCATGCATCATACCTCCCATTATAATATAATATAGAATATATTATAGAATATACCAAGCTGTATAATCTTTACTTATATTGTTTTTTTTTTCTCTCCTTCATTTTCGTTTATTTTTTTCTCCTTTGTTCTTTTTACTTCAGAGGGACTGGAAATTTGCCTTTTGACTGTTTTGGGTGCATTTACATTTATTTAAATGTTAATTCATTTACATTGTCTTTTTTTTGATAAATAATACATAAATATAATAGTTTTTTTTTCTTATATCGCCACATGAAACGTCGACATGCATAGAGACTTGAAATGAATCTCTGAATCATTTTTGCACTGGCTTTTTTTTAATTTATCATCCGATTCATGTTACACAATATAAAAAAATAAAATAACTGAAATGATAACGCAGTGAGCAATAAAGTGTGTTTAACATTAAAGTACTATTTTTTTAAATACCATGCCTTTTTCTTATTATGTTTTAGTGTTGTATTCCTTGATAGAATATTTTAAATAGTAATGATTCTTGCTTAATCAACAAGTATCCCCTTGTTCAAATCAATATTCAACCTTCCTACCAAACTCTGATATCTTCAGCAGTTCTCACACGATTACGTTAACTCATGACAGCAGCATAGAGGCAGACTTTGGCCACTGCTTTATTTGATTTGCAAACTATAAAGTGCTCACTAAAGCAATAACCGTGTGGATGGAGGGATCTTGCTGCGATTAGTCACCCTGGAGTGAGTGCTAATGAGAGGCTTTGGTGCGGGTGACACACACGGAGCCACTGACAGGATCGGGGTTTGATTAATTGACCTGGGGTGGGTGTTAATGAGGGAAAGGAACAGGCCGTGTGGATTCCGGCGTCCAAACTGCAGTCCCAGCAAACATACACACACACACACACCAGCTACTGTGACAGTCTGGGCCGTGACAACTGCTGGGGACTTTGAGCTGTTCGGTTCAGTGAGCAACTTTGCCATGTTTTTCCCATGACTGTTACTTCTCCCTTTGCTAAAGGGGTCATAATGAAACAGGATTTTCATTGTATGTTTGTAGTAACAAGTCTGATGTAACATGTACTCTTCTTAACTTATTCTAACATTAAAACTGACCGATAACAGCTTGTTAAGAAACACATTTAGTCATTCCAGATATATTCGTTAGGTGAGAAGACATGACACATCAATTCATTAGGTTTACACTGGTGTAAAATGGGAGAGTTTTGCTTTTTATTTTTTAGGTTGCAAAAGAAAACACTGTGTAAATCTAGACATAATGTGTTTTGTTAAATAAACTATGTAAAATTGCATCTGAAAGTTTTTTTAAGAACTTTCCACAATATTTCTGTCACCATCAATAAATATAAAACTATAAAATAATATAATTTTTCATAGTTTTACTGTTTAAATTTGATATTTGTATAATATTTTTTTATTTTTATTATTAAATAAATATTTTATTTATAAATTAATTCTAAATTTAGAAATTAAAAATGCTCTAAGATGGATTAAAAATTTATTTGGTCTAAAAATAATTCCCGCAGTCTGAATTGTATAGTCTCACAGTGCGTTCACACCGCCGGCGTCGAGAGCGTCAAAAATCGCTCTTGCCGCTCTGCTCACGACGCTGCAGAAAGATTCGTGAGTTCAGACGCTCTGATGTAGACCGAATGCTTATTTTGTATTTAAAGCGGCCGCAAAACAAACAAGCTTGTTGATCTCATGCAGACTAACCACAAGGAGGGTAACTTTATAAGTTAACCTCATTAAATATTGTTGTGGACGAAGTATTAAGATCCTTTACCTAATAATGTGTAATAATGTATAAAACCTAATAGTTTAAAAGTACGCTCTCCACGCCTGTGGTGTGAACGTACAGTCAGTGGTTATTATAGAAGTCTTAAAGGTACAGTATAGCCTAAAAAAAAAACTTTTTATTTCTAAGAGGGGATGGAATATGGTCATGAAAATCAAATTTTTTACTAAAATTTTTGCACAAAAGATTATTTTTTGACACAGATATTTTTATTAGCATTAGTCAGAAATCAGATTAGACTAATCCTATTGTTATATTAAATAATGTGTGTTTAAATGTAAATACATGATGCACAGCCATGGTTACTGATATCAGTTACATGTTGCTTTTACATGCGCTAATATATGTAAAGAAAGAATGCGAACTTGATAACGGCATGCAGTCATATTAGCAAAAGCATTAAAATCATGCTAATTCATCACATGCATATACTTTACAGTGTGTTATATAGTTCATACTAGGACAGTTTTTTTGTTTGTTTTGTTTTTGTTTTTTATTTAATGAAAGGCCATGTACAATTAGTGTTACATTTGTTACAAAATAGGTAAAATGTTACAAATGTATCTGGCTCATGAATAATATTATATCATTTGCAACTGAAAGGAAAAAGGGAACAGCTTGTGGCCTTGTCCCATATTTCCCACCTATGTTATGTGACCACTGAATATTAGCAGTGGCCATTATATTTAGGACACAAAATGCTAGATATTCAGTGAACCACAGTACAATGGCTGTTCCAAAACACAGTGAGCTGCCTGTGTAGTGTTCCAAATCACTGACTTAAGAGGTTTCACTTGAACTAGAATGCTGCCTATGTAGGCAGCAATGCAGCTCACTGGATTTGTGATCAGATCCAATGTGTGTCGTGGGTACTGAGAACAAATGCATATTTATTCAAGAGATTTGTCTTATTTTGTTTATGGAGAGACACCAAATCCATCGTCGACGATGGATTCGGTGTCTCTCAGACACACATTGGGCTCTTTGTTTAGTTTCAATGTGGCAGCTCTTATCTCAGCGTGTGAAAAGCAGATGATACACACACATGTGATGGTTCAGTTCCAGACAGTTTCGCCATTTTTCATAGAACTTATCTCTGCTGTGTGTGTGTTTGCTCACTCTGTTTCTCTTTGTGACTCATTCCTCGGGCAATGCTGCTGTACTGGAATACATAGACATTAGCATATTAGCATATATATCACCATATAACATACTATCACCTTATATATGTGTGTGTGTGTGTGTGTGTGTGTGTGTGTGTGTATAGATAGATAGATAGATAGATAGAGATATTTAATGTGTGTGTGTGTGTATTAGGGATGTGCATCTCCATGACTGATACAATACATTAAAGATACATATGAAGCAGCTACTGATGCGATACGATACAATTCACCCCATTGCGATGCAGTGCGGTTCGACTTTGATTCGATTTGATTCAACACAATGTGATTCGATGCAATATGATGCATTGAAAAAAAATTAAAAGATCACTTCTAATGCCTTAAGGCCTGTTTCATAAAACAAGTTTACCAGATAAGCCAGGCTTATTTCAGTTAGTCTGACTCATTGTCAAATGATTTGGTTCCACAAATCAAATTTAATATAGGCCTAGATCAAGCTTAGTCACTGTGGCAACTTCTGCTGGGAAAATAACCTGGTGTAAAGCAGGCTAATTGTCAGGCTAAAGCTGAGTTCCTCTAACACTGACCAATAGGAACTTAATGATATTACCACTGAATCTTTCACATACTATTATTTGACTGTTTTTACAGTTACTAGCCATGCAGCCTTTCTCTCTGGTTTCATGACATCTGTACCTTTTATAGTTTTGCAGAACAGAGAGCAGAACATTACAATCTAAAACTGCTCTTTAAAGCATTAAAATAACTTAATTAAAAGTTAAAATCATTTAATTAAAAATGAAAATCTATAATAAAGAAAATGACTATATTTTTACAGGTACAAGAAACACACATTAACTAATTTGATCTTAGTAATTCGGACTGTGCTATCTTACGTTTGATTTGTCAATTACAATAGTCCCTTTACAGTTACAGCTATCATAAAAATACACATATTTAGGTTTAAAATTCTACAAAAGATAAAATTAATGTCCAACAACAAATATTTTATCAAAATGTTTATTTCACCCATAATTATTGTGCTACTATTGCGCTCATTCTGTGTAACGTGCATTCGCGCAGCTACATTTGTTCACTCTAGGGGTGACCCCGAATCATCGATGAATCGATGCTTTGATTAGAGGTGCCTGATTTGACTACCAATCTAACAGTCGAAGATTTGCAGGGTGTTATTGATTATGCCATTTTGACTATATGGGGAGCTCAAATGTCTGATTTCACATAGAACTATCAGTTTTCTCCCAAAGTTAATATACAACCTAGTATGATAAAGCTGTAAGAATCTGGAAAGAAAGAAGCTTCAAATTAATATTTTAAAGTGCGTGAATAATCCAACCACCCCTACAGATTTATGTTTCACTTTCCATAATCCTTGACCAATAGAGGTGCATCTTGGCAGCAGAATATGTTTATTATGATATGTTCATGTGCATTCGGGCCCTTTTTGCAAAATCCTATCATTCTTAATATTAACATTATGTTGCATAAATAACAAAGTGTATTCTATATGAAATTATGAGTTGAATCCCACTGATTAAAAACTTGCTATCAAATGCGTCACTCTAATGGTCATCTTTAGCTCGTGCAGCTCAAAACAGAAATGCAGAACATTAACTGCTAACATTTTAGGCTAACGTTATAATGAGAGCACTATTGTAAAAAATATATATATATATTTGTTATGGTTTCCTCGACGTTAAGTGTTAACTATATGTTAATCAAAACATAAAACATTATTTACCCCGTTTATATCTGCAAGGTGTTCATTACACATTTTTCCTGTATGTTAGTCGAATGTCTGACTTGACTCTTGTTAATGTATTTTGTCCCGCCGAAAATTTTGTCAGTCGAATATCGGCAAGATTCGAAAATTCAGATTCAACTATGATAATCCTTAGTCTGGGACACCCCTAGTTCACTCGCGTAAGCCTCACCCACTCCTGACAGCAAAATAGGTATGTTTGTTTTAGTATTGTCACGGTACCAAAATTTCAGTATTCGGTACCGATACCAGTGAAAATCCACGGTTATGTGAACTAGGGATGTCAAATTTCGATTATTTCCATGATCGATCGTCGTTTAAATTAACGATCAATTAATCGATTAATCGTTAACCATAATACTGCAAAATGCGTCTATTGCAGGCACGCAGTCAGCGGTATGACAGGATGTGCAAAAGCCACACACACACACACACAAAACGCTTTCTCACTTGAATTAAAGAGGTTTTAGTCTGAATAAAATGCTAGTAGCAGGATTATAAAATGAATAGATGCGATTATGATCATTTGATAAAATGAAGAGAGCGCGCCATACTTTTGAGGTCATTTTACTTTGTTGACAGTTTCCAATCCCGCACGGAGAACGCTGAACGCGCATCTTTAAATGGTTTTGTGGTGCTCGTTGTTGTATTTTAAAGCACAATTGCAATGTTTTCAACTGACATTATTGTATAAAATTATCCGAAATGTGGAGCGCGTGTGACTGCGCTGCACATTAAGTGAACTACATCGGCGCTGCTGCACCAAAACACATTTGCTCACATTAATTTGATCCTGCTGGATTCTGTCCTAGAAAATGTCAGATTTTTAAAAATCCGGCATACAGCGCATTAGATCGTGACAGTGCATGCGTGCAGACGAGGATGAGCGAGCGCGGCTTTGGCTAGATTTATTTGGAGGTTATTGCTCATGTCTCATTCGGCACAAATCGAAATGTTTCCATATTCGCAATGTATTTGAATGTTAAACTATTATTTATAATGTAAACTAGGCTTGTACTTAACACGCATTCGCATATAGACGGAAAAGATGATCCTCTTCATGTGAGCAAAAACGTCCTTGGCATAACAGCAGAGTGGACCAGTATACTACGGTCTATTTAAACTGACCAGTGTAACCTTTTAATGTTTAGTTGACATTTTATTTTGATAATGAACAGACTGCGATGTAGCCTAAGTTTGAATCGCTAGAATATACGTGTGCAGCAGGCTCCGGGGCGATCGAAACAGCTGAGACATTAAAAAAATATATATATTTTCCGCAAAAGTGTTTACTTTCATTTGTGCACACTCACAATAAAAACAGAAGATTTGTGCTCTTGTAAAATAAAGCAAACAAACAGAATGCGTTGTCATCCTTTCTTTTTTTTTTTTTTTTTTGTGAACTTATGGAGCGCCCACACTTCTGTTTTAAATCCGTTAATCTTAATTAGCCTATTTAAGTCGGATATATTTCGCATAGCCTATTAAAAAAAAACAAATTGTTATTTTTATGTTGGGCCTATTACTTAGTAGGCTATACATTTCCCTCAAAGCATCCCATTTTGTCCCAGGGCTTAGAACCTGTGCCCTAGTCAGGTCCATGCAGAAACTTGTGAACGATGCTCGGCGTCACCGTTTAGTGACAGCAGTGAATGCTCCAGGAATGTGTCGGTCACAGCGCCTATTAAACGCTGTTTTGAATCCAGCAATTATTTATTTAGAAATGTCAAGATCGGATTATGACAAGTGTGGTATAAAAGCTTTGTTTATTAGAGGAATAATAGGTTAACTGGAAAATGTTAGATCGCGACCATGCTTTTGGACCCCATAGTCTTCATTTACGCAGCTTTGTTCTGGTTTGCCGGTTGGTCACGAATTTCCACAAATTCAGTATATTTAGGCATCGTTTCTTTTCCTAAATCTTCATAGTCTAACCCTCTAATTTCCCAGGTTTATTTTATTATCTTTCGCTTTTAATAACTGTTTTCGCATCTCTTACTGTGGTAAACATGGGAAGGGAAATTAAAGATTTCATGAATTAAGAGTTCGATTTATTAATTTGTTCCCTTATTTCACTTAAATCATGGGTTATTTAGGGAACAAAATTAATGAAACATGGACAATTGCCACATTAATAATTCGTAGGAATGAATTAACAAGTTGTAGGAATGAATAGACTACCTGTCCTGTCACTGTGTCCCGCAGCCCTGCAAAGCGCACGATATAAAACAGTTATCTGATGAAATGATTAGTAACTACATTTCTATTGCATTTAATGTTGAAGAACTTTTATGTTGTTTCTATTTTAATGTACTTTAAAGTTTAAATCACATTAAAAGCTTAATTTGTACATTGTGAATGAATGATGATGTTTTTATATATCGTCACAGTCACTCACAGCCTCTCGCACGTGTTGAGTGCGCATGAGCCGCACGCAGCCCAACACTGAATCGGTTAACCGACCATCGATAGCCTTAATCGATTGCATCTCTTATCGACAATTAATCGATCATCGATTAATTGTTGACATCCCTAATGTGAACCAATTTCGGTACCAAAGCAAAACACAAAAATATGCTAATTAAAAAAAAACTGTTTATCACTAAAAATAAAAAAACAATGCCATTCTTTATACTTATTTACAATTGTGTTTAAAGTTTTTCTACAAGTAATATAATTATAAAAAAAACATTAAACAACTTTCACCCAAATTTAATTTGTCTTTTAATTAATTAAATTTAAACACATTTTATTTTTTGGTAAATAAAGGGGATTTTTTTTGTTATTAAAATTAAAACATGGAAGAAACATTGTGTGATTTATTTCTTTCAAAAATAGTTTTATAAACTTTTTACTTCTAGTTAATATTTCTAGCACAATGCCTTTATGTAAAAAATTTACTTTTATTTTGACGGTTTGATGTGAATACCTTTAAACTGACACGGTAAAATGCTTGTCAAGTCACCTTTAATTATATAGCGCTTTAAACAAAATACATTGCGTCAAAGCAACTGAACAACATTCATTAGGAAAACAGTGTCTCAATAATGCAAAATGATAGTTAAAGGCAGTTCATCATTGAATTCAGTGATGTCATCTCTGTTCGGTTAAATAGTGTCTGTGCATTTATTTGCAATCAAGTCAATGATATCGCTGTAGATGAAGTGACCCCAACTAAGCAAGCCAGAGGCGATGGCGGCAAGGAACCAAAACTCCATCGGTGACAGAATGGAGAAAAAAACCTTGGGAGAAACCAGGCTCAGTTGGGGGGCTAGTTCTCCTCTGACCAGACGAAACCAGCAGAAGTGAGTTCTGGTGATGTTGTTTATGTATTTATGTTCTCATTGAGACAGCAGATGCCGAAATTACTGCAAGCATCACGCGCTTCAGTCTATGTAGTAAACAAACCAGCACGTCTCTGTCATTCATTCATTCACACAGAGACGCGAAGAACATGCAGGATTCATATTTAAATCAACTTTTGCGGCTTAACATTTACAGATACTGGTCCATATGGAGATTTGATTTGATTTAACTTTGACAAATTCCATGACTGTCAATATTAAAATTTAGGTTTAATTTTCATATCTGGATTTTGAGATTTTCTGCTTCGCGGAAATCATAGCCCTGTATGTGTCAAGAACCGGGTTGACCGGGTACTCGGTACCACCGGTACTTAAAGAAACCTGATACTATGACATTATTTTAGGGACACTCTTTGAGACGTCTCATTCAGTGACATGAACTGTAAACAGAGAGATCAGCAACTGTTGCTGTTTGTCAGGTTACTCTCTCAAACAGAGGTGTGAAAGCAGCAAAGCGCTGGATAAAACATCAGTGTTTGTATTAGTGCTTGCACTGGCCTGGTTTCTTTCGCTGCCATCCCTTTGCTGTGAACACAGAAATAGCAGGACGACTTTGACTCATGGCTACACAGCTGAACATCTTTCTGTCACACTGTCACAAGTGCAGAACCTGTTTGACGGATTCTGGAGTTAATTTTAATGTGAAGACGGACGGAGCGCCAGAAGCAAAGTGAACATGTGGGGAAACTACTAACATTGTTCTCATTACCCTGAACATACACACAAACACCCATGAGCCTATATGCATACACATCAGTGCTGAATATAAATTTGGGTTACATGATCGCAGACTTCATTTTGATAATCTGATATTGATTTTTTTTAATGTATGACTTTACAATAGAGGAGCAAATTTTTTTTGTTAGCCTAAACATTATTTGTAGCACACCACTTGTAGATGTTGCTAATGTCAAAGTTCCTTTTTTAATATAAGTTTTTATATCAACACTTAATAGTTTGATGAATACAATCAACTGCTATTTGTAAATGCAGTACGATTATTCTTATGATTATGAAGGGTTATTATGAATGTGACATTGAAGACTGAAGTAATGACGCTGAAAATTCAGCTGTGCATCACAGGAATCAATTACATTTTAAATGATATTAAAATAGAAAACAGTTATTTTTAATTGCAATAATATTTCACAATGTTTCTATTTTTACAGATCAGATAAATGCTGTCTTAGTGCACAGAGATACTTATTCCAAAAACATAAAAAAAATAATAATAATAACGCTAGATTAATGTATGTTCGGCAATTTCCAGAACATATCTAATAGTTCTCAAGACAATTTTATTCCTCTAATAGTTATATTATATATACCATATTCGCGTGAGTGTGCAAACTCAGATTCACTGATGTCAGAACTGAATCAGAAAATCAGTGCCAATACGTAAACATAGCCCTATTAGCTTTACATAACGCAGGCGTTGAAACTGACTTCAAAGACACCCAACACAAATGTGATACTGTCAGGTGGCAGCACTACGTCTCTCCCTGTCTTTCTCTATCTCTCTCTGGTGGTCTCTATCTTTTACAGCATTTTCAGCAGCAGAAGGCATTGCAAGGTGAAGACACATTGGCTGTCATTGTGCTGAGGGAGAGAGAAAGAGAGGGAGACAGTGGGGAAAGGAGGGAGGTAGACAGGGAGGGTGACAGAGAGAGAGAGAGAGAGAAGCTGCATTCTCTGGCTCACCAGAATCACTCGTTCACACTCGCTGTTGACGGATGAGCCATCGGTCGAGGCTGAGAGCTCGGCAGCTTGTGTCAAGCTGAGGGGAGAGTGGAACATGAACATAATGAGAACCTTCCCTCGCTTGCTTTCAGATACCGGCCAGAAGAAGACGCCAGAGAAGAAGGATGGAAGGCGAATGTCATTCCAGAGACCGAAGGGCACCATCCAGTATTCCGTAAGTGGGAACATCAACCACTTTCCTTGTTATTTCTTTGCATGTGCTGTGTGTTATAGGCTTGTGTCTTGCAGATCTCCTCCCGGCGCTGTTTACTCAAAGGATTTTTCCACATGTATCTGCGAGATTTCTCTGAGAGTTTGCACGAGGACTCTGTGTGTGTGTGTCTGTGTGTGTGTATCCACAGGAATGATTTGAGAGCAAGTGTGTTTTCGTCACCGTTTAGGATGGAGAGACGCTGCATGGATCCGTGCGAATGTTTACATCAGCCTGTTTATTTTCACCGGTCTGCATGCGTTCCAGCAGAGTGTTGCTGAATGACCTTCCTTTCTGCGTTTGCATTTCTATTGATTTGGCAAGCGTGTGCGCCAAGCGAGAGAGAGAGAGACCGCGTGAGCTTCGGTTGTCTGTCTTAACAGCTTGTTGTGTTCTTGAAATGACCCTCAAATTCCAGCTGCGAGCAGAACACTTCTCATCTCTCTCCCTGGTAACAGAGGAGCGTGTGGGTTGAGCTGAGATCTGGAGTTCTGCCTGGAAGTGGAAAGAGGAAACTGCTGGCAGCTAGAGCTGTCATTTAGCAAGAAAATTGGAGTGATACTGCTTTTCCACCAAGATATGGTGCTGGTGCTGATTCCGGAGCTGGTGCTCAGTCAGGGAATCTGATAACATCTCTCAGAAACAGCCAGTCTTTGTTTACATCATATCGTATGATCATGAGTTTTGAAAACATATTTTAACATTCAAAGTAGAGACATGCAAAGTCAACTAGAAAGGGCCACCTGAATTTAAAGACAAAGTTTAAGGCAACAGCATGCTGTTGAAAGCACTCAAGCTAAAAATATTAAAACTAAATATATGTATAAGAATAAAACTATGTTAATCAACTTTGATTTTTGATTAGTAGAATTGTGACCCATCCCTAATCCAAAGTCTTTTAACTAAGCGTCTTTTTGATATCAGAGGTTTGTATAGTTTAAAATGTGTATTATTTTTGGTTGGGTACGATTTTTTTATGTTTTTGAAAAGTCTAGTGCTCACCAAGGCTGCATTTATTTTAATAAAAATACAGTAAGAATATGAATGTTGTCTAATATTATTACAATTTAAAATAACCTTACTTATATTTTACATGTTATTTATTCCTGTGATGGCAAAGCTGAATTTTCAACATCATTACTCCAGTATTTAGTTTCACATTATCCATCAGAAATTATTTCTGTATGCTGATTTGCTGCTCAAGAAACATTTTGTTGTATTATCAGTGTTGAAAACAGTTTGTGTTGTTTTATATTTTTGTGGAAATATAAGTTTTTTTGGATTCTTTGCTGAATAGAATGTTCAAAATAACACCATTAATTTAAATTAAAAAGCAATTTTAAATGTATTTAATGTGTTTTGATAAGTTTAATGCATCCTTGCTGAATAAAAGTACTGACCCCAAACATTTGAACGTTGATTAATATATACAGTACATTAATTAACCACTTTTCTAAAAAAAATAATTCCAAAGCGCTGCATGCTGTCAGTATGCTAATGAAAGCATTTCTGCAACAACAAAAAAAAAGCTTTAATAATGTAAAAGTAATTTTTAAGAAAAATCTGAACTATTCCGTTGTTAACTTCCATAGACTAATCAACCATTGTGATCAATTATAATTGTGTCATTGTGACTTAATCATTGTTTACATATTCAGCAAAAAAAGAAAAAAATAATTCTGAGCAATTCACACAGATAAATGAATTCTCAATTATATTAATTTTTTTGAGACTAACGCTGAAAAAAGAGGCATCAGTTCCGGTTCAAAACTGGCATCAGGTAGCTGTGGGGTTGGACGCTGGTGTAGTTGACGTGCTCTGTTCATCTTCACGTTCTGCTGCTGCTGCTGTTACTGTCACGGCTCTGTTTCCACACGGATCTGCTCTCCCCTCGGATCTGAGCAGTTGTCTCACACCCGTCTCCCCCCAACACAAGCTGAAGATCTGTCTCTGTCGGCCAGAAGTGATTGACAGGGCCTTTGTTTTCCTCTGCAGAGCATGAAAAGTGTGCAAGATGACAGCAGAGCATTTGTCACAGGGCATAAACAGCGTGTCATGAGGCTGTTTGTGGCGGTTGTTGGTGAGGGGTGTGGGGGTTAACATAAGAGAGATTGGCAGATAGGGCACTCATATCTCAGTCTTCCAGCTTGCCTTGCAGTCTTCCACTCCAAAGCACATCACACCGCTGCAAAGATGGAGTGATGGATGTGATATTGAGAAGATGTTTTGATAATTATTGGACATGATGCATGACCTTGAACACACAAATCATCTTTAAATGGATAGCTTATCCAATATTCTATTTATGAATATTCTGTCATCATTTACTCATCCTCTTGTCATTCCAAAAATGCCATTGTTTTTTTTTGTGGCTTCATTGTTTTCATCCATACAATGAAACTCAGTGGGTCTTGTGTTGTTTTGGACACCACTGACTTTCATTGCATGGCAGTTTAAAAATTATTTTCATTTTTAGACACTTTCTGAAAAACTGCCTGCATTATTGTGGAAGCCTCACCTCCTGCCACAGGTAATTGTCTGCTTTTTTTCTCAAGAAGCTGTCTTGACCTCAAGAGGCGTTGAAGGAGAGCTAAACTGGTCAGTCACTAATAACGCTCTGCGGGTCAGCGGGAGTCTCACCATTGGCTGGTCTGTGGCCAGTTAAAGTGGTTGGACTCCAGGAAAGATTGAGAGAGATTGAGATCTCATTGGAGAGAAACAATAAGGATTCAGCATCTGCTTTAATGCTTCCTGAGTCTGTTGATTCCTACAGTACTCTGACTTGGCTAAAGTCATTGTAACAGCAATGAAGTCACGTAGTTAGTGATTAAAGCTTATGGTCTCATTATGCATGATGCATTCTGTGCACAAAGTAAATAGACTTTCTGTGCATATTTATAATGGTATTGATTCGTATTCAACATCAGCAAATCATGCAACAGTCACTTTTAAGCTCTTAAAAATACATTTCTGACTAAACATGACACTTATATGAGACTTCATCACATGGCCGAGCTATTTTAAATACTTTTAGGGTCAATGTGAAAAGCTTTAGGCAGTGAATGATTGTGACCAGGCTCACCAGTTGACCCTTGACCTCCTGCTGACATTTGCCAAAACAGGCTATTGGGACATCGAAGACACCTCGAGCAAGTACAAAAGTACTTTGGAGATGCAGTGGTTTCAGATATTTACAATAGTATTAAATTTTTTGTCATATTCATGTACCATGGTTTTTCAAAGAATACCATAGTATTACCATGTCCAAAGCAAGGTTGATGTTTCCATGGTGTTTTTTTGTAAGCGTTGCAAAAGAGAGAATGCCAACATCTGGCCAAGTCTGCTGTGCTAAAATTAGTTCTTTAAGTGATCATCAACGCAGTTAGCATGTGCCAGGAGGGTAGTAATGATGGCGTCACTATGGCAACTCTCATGCCACGGCAGCCATGATGTCCCAAGCAGTATGGAGCTCATACCTAGGTCTGGAACCAACCCTAGACATCACTAGTCTTGATCCACATGACTCAAGAGATTGACCTGTCTAAATTCAGAATGGGTGAGCCACGTTTGAACCCATCGTAAAATGTGCCTCTGCCTGCAGATTCTATTAGTGTCAAGTAGCTGAACAGCAGCGTATATTTATATTAGCAAAGTAAAATTATTTGCTGGAAGAATTGTTTATGTAGATTATTAACCTTGATACTCATATGTGTCAGGAAGCCAGTGTAAGGACCGTGATACTCTGGTGTATCTTAACTAGGAATATGTATTTGCATTAATCTGTAGTTTTATTGTTGATTCTGCTGTTGAAAGAAGGACCCTTGAGCCGCCCATGTCTGGAAAATATGGAGTTTGTCTAGACTGTTCTGATGACTCTTACTGCTGCGTGTGTCTTTTTTCCAAGCAGAAGCGACTGGCATCAACTGACATTTCTATTGGCACTGCTCGTGTTGTATATTGGGGGATATTTTTATCCACGGCTGCCTTTAGAAAAAGAAAGACAGACCTCAGCGAGACTTCCTGCTAAAGTCTGAGATTGAATTAGGAGGGGAAAAAAACTGACTCAAATATATTCACCATCTAACAACTACAAGCGTGTCCAAATTAGTGTCCAGCGAAGGCAGGTTGTGTTTGCTCTGATATGAAGCGTCCAGAAGCTACAAATAAATAGCCCACGGAAGAACCGTTTTCAAATGGCTCTCGCAGGGAATCAATGTTTTGTGCCAGACAGACTGGATGAAAGGATGCTGCTTGCATGGGGGCATTGGGAATATCGACTGTAGACGTTCCAATCTGGATACAACCGGAAAACTTCTGCTGAAATTCAGATGGGGGGGGGGTGCTCTTGCAATCAAAACAAAAGGATCTTGAGGCATCTTTTTCAAAGTTAAACTTCTTTTAACTGGATGTTGTTTCTCAAAAACACAGAGCTCATGCTGCAGGATGCTGAAAAAAAATTGGTCACAACATGGTGTTCATGTAGAAGAGCTGTGGCTTTGTTTAGTGGGAAGTGGTTAAAGGGTGAGCTAAGGTAATTTACACACCCCCCAAACCTGTAAGATTTTTCTTTTGTGGAACACAAATGTAAATGTTTAGCTTGCATTCTCTGTTTGTGTCTGCTTGGTCTGACTATCTCACTGTCCTCCTCACATGAGACACTCATGATACAGTAAACAGACATACTATGAACAAAGTAGAATTCTTTGGATTAAGTCATTATCTATAGTATAATGGTCAGACTGTCCTGAGCTCAGATGTTTATGTTTAGAGGACTGTAATGTGGCGGTATGAAGAGTACAGGAGGAATTTAGCATGTCAGTGTTTTGTAGAATTGATGATGCAGCGGTAAGTTCCACACAAGATGTGCAAAAGGGGAAGAATATGTTCACACCATGCAACATTTCTCTTGTTTTTAGGTTTTTGCCATCTCACTTTCTTTAAGTGTCAAACAGAAACGTTTTTATTTATTTTTTTAAGCCAGCTTTTCACCTTCTGTGACTTTTTTATTTTATTTTATTTCTGGCTAACTTTTTACAGTGGTAGAAGGTGTTTATAATAAGGTTTATTAGAAAAAAAATTATAATTTGAAAAGGTAACTGAATAAAAATCTTTAAAAATGTTTGGTAAAAATTTTTTTTTTTAAACAAAATACTTTTATTCAGCAGTGATACATTAAATTGTTCAAAAGTGAGATCAAAAAAGTTATTTTATATAATTTTATACATTTTTTTGTGCATTTGTTGTGCAGGTGGAGTTGCGGGACACTCTGAACAGTATTTCGCTGAAGTTTGACACAACTCCCAATGAACTTGTTCAGCTCAACAAACTCTTCTCCAGAAATGTGGTCCCCGGTCAGGTGTGTATTTCTCCTCTGAATATCCTATTTCTTCTTTAGGAATTTTAGATAACCTTTTAAAGGTGCCATCTGTAATTTTTGGCAAAAAAAATCAAGTCATACTCCACATTCCATACCAGATGGGGGCAGTATGCCTCAATAAAGTGAATTGGTCTACTCTAGAGTAACAAACGAGAAACGGCATAGTCTCTATGCTCCGCCCCTACTTTCAAAACAACACTGGCGTTCACACCGCCGGCGTCTAGAGCGTCAAAAATCGCTCTTGCCGCTCTGCTCACGACGCTGCAGAAAGATTTGTGAGCGCTCATACACTCTATCGTAGATTGAATGTTATTTTGTATTTATAGCGGCCGCAAAGCAAACAAGCTTGTTCATCTCGTGCAGACTAACCACAAGGAGTTATAAGTTAACCTCATTAAATATTGTTGTGGACGAAATATTAGGATCCTTTACTTAAAATGAACAATCTCAGACACCTTGGTCCACGTATCACTTTTAATTTAATTTTATGTCCCTGTACGCAAACAGGGACACATCATAGATTAATACAAACGCTAAACAGCAATAATCAATCTGTCCTTTATTCTGCTTGGGAAATAATGTGCCAACTCTCAAGCATTCAGCATGAGACACACGCAATTGACTCTTTTCACACGCTTTCACGCCACACATCAATTTTTTCACGCACAGAAAAACCACGAAGCAAAGAGGACACGGAGACCAACAGACTAGACAGAGCAGGTTAGTTATGATATAATAAAATGGGTAATGTTAAGTTATAGCTAGCTAATTATCAAACGCAGCTACGGTTAGCAATCGCTAACATTAGCACGTTTATCGAACAGCCTTCAATACATTTCTATGTTATAACTTCCCGAAAACAAATACACAAACATATAAAACAAACTTCTAGCGAAATACTAACAGCATCTAACTTACCAATGCAAAAGAAATGTTGCAAGTTCGGAGTCGAACCTCATTTCTTACAGGTCCCGCATATCGCCTCCCATGGCCGAAACTGGTATTACGACACCTGTCGGGCTGGGGCTAGTAATGCTAATGCTAATTAAGGTTGATATCTCTGCAGCACTATAACTTGACATTTTTTTAATGACATCATCGCCCTTATTTCTTCTCATTCTTTTGATGCGTGTAGGTCATGTTATGGATATTTTTACCTCAATTTTTGCATATGGCACCTTTAAGCTACCGTTGTTTTTGCCAATAATTAAAACAAAACCTTTCAGTTTTTACTACTTGGATGTAATTTTTTAATAAATCACATTACAGAAGTAAAAAGGTTGTGAATGTGATTTCATGTTAGTTATAATGTAACAAAAATCTCACACATTATTGAACTCCTGGCGGGTTTACTTTGCAAACTTTCATTACAACGCTCTACTCCCTTACCCATTAGATTTCTGCCAAGTCTTAGACAAAGAATCAATCTCTCTGTTTAATATAGTGCAACAGTATATCAATTATTGGCCAATATGACATTTAACCAGATAATATCTCTCAGATACAGTAGTATCTGAAGTGATTAATGACTTCTCTTTTCCAGCCAATGCATGAGCAGTTATGAAAGAACTCTTGCTAAACAGCTCCAGTATTTCGTCATCATCTCCTCACAAATACATGTTAAGCAAAGCTGAAGTCTGGATCGTTGATATTCACATGGCAGCACAGTAATGAGAGGCTAATAGATAGAGTCAGGCTCTGGAGATGGTCGACCGCCCTGTCACAGTACAGCTGGAAAGGGCTCTCAGCGTGGATCACATGACCAAACTCTGCGGCTTCTTCCATAAGCGTAATCCTCCCAGCGCTGAACAGCCCCTTCATGCTGACTGCACTGCCCTGCAAACTAACACGAGTAGATCCTGTTCTGTGTTCAGAGATCTGATTAGCACCAGGAGAGATCATGTTTGATGCAGTGAACTTTGAGATGTTTAATTACTGATTTCTACCCTGTAATTTAACAGTTTGGGGTGAAAGAACTGAAAACATTTACTCTCAAAAAAGGGTGTATTTGAGTATTTGTGTTCAGGAGAGTGTGACAAAAATATAATGAGAAAGTAAGTTAAATCTGACAAAACCCCAATCGGTGACAATGATTTAATTAAATTAGAATAAATAATACTAATACAAATAATACAATTCTAATTTTGAGAAATCTTTTGTTAAATATATTTAAATTAAAAAATATCCTATTAATTTCCATTAATGCATTGATTTAGTATGACAGAATCAGGACATATTTGTTCCATTTCATCTTTAATTTTTAAAAACGAAAAAAAATTTATCTGAAAAAAGATATATATATATATATATATATATATATATATATATTATTATTATATATTTTTTTTCAATAAGCTATTTATTAAGCAATAATAAAAAAAATGGATTGATTTAATATTAAAGACAGATTCAGAACAGATTTGTTATTTTTCAGCTTCAAATAAAATTTTTAGAATGGAATTTGTTTTACAGATTATTTATTTATTTATATTTTTTTATTGACATTATGACCTTATTTTTATTTATCAATCATCAATTGATATATATATATATATATATAGTCTTGGCATGTACAATGGATCATAACTGTGATAAACTTTTGCTTGTGTGTGTATTTAACCTAGCACTTTTTTTACTTTTACATTTGGGGACAAACTTAAATTATTCTAGCAAAACCTTTTTATAAGATGTCCTTAAAGTTAAATATTATGGAGTAATACATTTTTTGAATAATGTATAAAATTATGAACGGTTTTATTGAGCAGATCAGGGTTAGTTGTAGTAATTTTATAAAATATTTTGAACACTACAGGTACAGTTTGTCCTTATTTACATAACTTGATCAGTGTGAGTGTGTGTGAGTAGTGATTGTGCAACCGTGCATGCAGTTACTGGCTGGTTTTTGTGAAGCATAACGCTGCGGTTGTGTTCGCAGGTTCTGTATGTGCCTGATCCGGAGTACGTGTCTAGTGCGGGGAGCTCTCCCTCCTTCAGTCCCAGCAGCCCACTCTCTCCCACCTCCTCAGAAGCTGACCTGGAGAAAGTGAGCAGGGTATGTGACATTTCCCTCTTCACACCGCACAGCCTCATCATTTAACTTGTGCTCTGGAGTGACTCTCACACAATCATACATGCCCCAGCATGCCACGAGTTCACACTGAAAGATCTCTGGGTATTTTCCATAAGCTTCTGGTACACAGGAATCATGTGAAAGAGATTTAATGGTGAACAGTGAAGTCATGAACCGACAGCTTGAGATGCTGCTGTTCATTGTTAGTCAGGAAACATTGTGCTTTGTTTTCTATCAGCTGATAGGAAGAATGCCAGTCTGGAGAAAAGCTCTTCATTTATTTATGTGTGTTTGTCTTTCAGGAAGTATAAAACATTTACTTAAAGTCAACAGGTTTATCTTTAAAGTGTAAGTGTGTACGTTTTTTGTTAAAATACCCAGAAGTATCCCAGTTTAATCTGCAGAGACAACTAGAAGTAAGTGTTTAGGAAAACTATTTGTTTGCAATTCAGTTTGGTAAATACATGGAAAATTACACAATTCACTTTAAATACTGCAAATATATTACTGTTGATCTAATAGTTACAAAAGGACAGATGGGTACATAAAATATTTATACAGCACAAATGGATATGCCTCTGTAAATTTGCTTTTGAGCATGAGATCACCTGGCTCAAGATTGTGGTTTTTCACTGTCAAAAATTTTTCACTGTCAAAAATTATATTTACACACCCTCTGTAATCAAACATCTGCCATGAGCTGTGTACTTGCCCTCATTCTTAGAATCACTTCATCTAAATCCCTAAGAAACAAGCCATTTCAGAATAATATATATATATATATATATATATATATATATATATATATTAGGGGTGTAACGGTTCATAAAATTCACGGTTCGGTTCGATACGATTCACTGGTGTCACGGTTCGGTACGGTACGGTTCGGTACGTTTTAGAAACAGCAAAAAAAAAAAAATTGGCAGATAAATTTTGAACAATCATTGAACAATGATGGAGCTATTCTTTACCCATCTTCTATGGTGTTTTCTTAGCAGCATACTGTATAAAACAAAAACAAAAAAAATGAAAATGTTATATTGTTGTAGTAGTTATGAACAAATACAAAGATTTAACTTTTTATATGGAACTCTATAACTCTTTTTATTGAGTGTGTTTTTACTCAATTGGCTTATGTTTTTTGGAACAAAGCAGGAATTACGGTCCAGCTGAAATGGGCACGTGAAGGACTATTGTAACGGGGCTCAATTAAGCATGTTCTTAAAACCTGGGTTTTCACTAAGGCGCTCGCTCACTCAGTACGCGCTGAAGGCTCTTTGCAAAATGGCTAAAGGGTCTTTCACACAGGACGCGGTATGCGCGGCGCTGGACCCTGGGCTCAGCGTTGCCCTTCAGATAGCGTTACCTGTTATGTCGTTTGGGTTATTTGGCTACCTTGTTGAATGCATATCATTATATTTCACAATTTTTTATTTATTTTCCGAATATAATTAATTAGTCCAACGAACCGTTCGGTACATAATGCGTACCGCGTACCGAACCGAAAGCCTCGTACCGAACGGTTCAATACGAATACGTGTATCGTTACACCGCTAATATATATATATATATATATATATATATATATATATATATATATATATATATATGTATAATCAGTATTTAAGAATTTGCTCTAAAAGTCACCACAACCAACCAGACAATGAACACTATTAACATTATATTATACATTTAAAATTGTAAATATATTTTTTAAATATAAATAAAAACCGTATAATGACTTACTTATGTCACTAGTTTAATGTCTAATGACAATAAGAGAACGTAATAGTCAAACTGCAACATTACATTTGACCTATCGGTAAGCCCTTCCCATTGAACACAGATGAGCCAATAGCAGTTGAGTATCAGTTGCAAGGAGACCGGAATTTGGACATCTTTAGGTTTCAGCGCCACAGAGAAAAATTGGAAGATCTGAAGATTTCATCGGTTTGATGATGTTTATGCTATAACAATGGCAAAATTATGATCCTGGAATATTAAATATTTAATATTCTATTATTGCCCAGCCTTAGTGGTATAGCATCTCTTCTCTTTCCCGTGGAGTAACTGTGCTCATGTAACATGCTGTCAGTAGATTTGCTGTTGAATTTCTGTTTTGCAGTAAAAGCCTTTACCTTTAACATCTTATAAAGAAGGGGCCGCTGTACCTCAGTGCCTCTTGGTCTTCATTGTGACTGCTGCGACTGTACCGTTTGCAAACCTGCCCCACTTGTGCACTGAGCCTTAGACGCTCCTTTCCCTTTGGTTTCTTTCACACATTTCTATTTAGATCATTCCTCTGGGAAAAGGAAGCTGTGATCTGTCTAGCGGTCTGAGACAGGTGCTGTACTGGGAATCAAATGAGGAACTTCTGACCTGTTCCTGCCTACCTAGACAGCATTGTAGGCGTGATTCGGGCATTTTGCCATCTTGTTCTAACCAAAATTTAAGAGAGGGTAATCCCAGAATGCATTTCAAGAAGCTCTGTAACAAAATTCATTCAAGAAGGCAAGAGATATTTTATATTTTGGAGCCTACAATTTACTCAGTATTGAAAAGTTCTGATAAAATTTCTTTAGTCTAAGCAAAATGCTGTTATGCTTTTTAGAGGATCCCATTTTAGGCTTTGCAACATGTTATTAGTAACTGAAAATACTTAATGTTAGGAATGCACTGAAGTAATTATTAAAAGTAATTGTTGTCTTTTATTTTTATTTCTGACAATGGGGAAAATATAATAGCTAAAATGAAGATTATTTACCCTTTTGTCTAAATAAATTAAATAAAAATAAAGGCATCACAACATTATAATACAGTATGGAAAATATAATAGTCCATACAAAAAATATATATATTCTTTTGATATTTTAAAATATTAAAAATAGAATAACTTTAAGTGAGCATAAGATGGCAAAAACTATTTTAACATATAAATAGTAGATACATTTTGTACAATTATATATCCAAAAATGACAGATATATATCAAAACTAAACAGTACTCAAGGTGGTGAAGTGATATATTACTTTCAAATGTCTGTGCAATTAAACTACATTTATAATTAATTATTAACCCGGTTGCTAGCTGTAAACCTACTGTTAACTTGCTCATAGCAATTGTGTAATGGACTGGGTGTGGGTGACAATGGAGATTCAAGTGCAAGCTTTTATTGAAACAGATCGTGGTCAAAAACAGGCTGGGTCCAACACATGATAAATAAACAGAGAGGAGGCAAGACAAGGTATGAACAAGACAAGGCAAACACCCAGTTATGTCTACAAACAGCTAAACAAGACTTTGAATTGTGAGTGTGTTTGTATGCTGCCTAAATAATCCTACTGACGGGAAACAGGTGTGCATGAAATGGAGTCCAGGATACAGTGGCAAAGGTCTGGGATGGAGTGCCCTCTAGAGGAACTCCTGGGCACTCCAGCTTGAGATTGCGATAGATAGAGTTCCCCCCACCTTAAAGGCCCTAATAAGTATGTTTTCTATCTTCATTTCGGGGTAAAAACAAGTTTGAAAAGGCTGAGTGATGTTATACTGTTAATGAACTTTCCAACACCCCCACCATGCTTAAAGTTTAACGTAAACATGTGTCGCGATGCTCGCGCCTATCCCCTTAACAAAACAAATATGAAACGAAGAAGTTTAGGCAATCTAGGTGTCAGAATATTATAGACAAAAGTATAATGATTAGCAGTAGTTCAGAGTCAAGTATCATGTTTGCAATACAAAAGAACCATTTCATAATCAGTCCTTTATGGGAAGTGTGAATGTAATGAAAACTTTAGCATGATGTGAAAAAAAAAAAAACATTGGAGTCAGTTTGTTACTTTATTTTATTAGTGTTAATTTATTTTATTAAACTGGATAAATTGTTACACCTTTTTATATTGTTATGATTTATTTTTGATAAAAACAAAGGTTTATTATTGTATATTCGTTTGGCATTTAATTTATTGTATACCCTTTAAATTTGTTTATTGAAAGAATAGAAGCAGCAGAATGGTAGAAACACATGTATTTGGTAATTGCTACCTTATTTCTTTACTCTTTCCTTTCATTCTTTTCATGGCTTTGGAAAACTTGTCTCTGATGTTTCTCTGCATTACTCTTTGCATAACTCCGGGTCATCGACACCAAGTTTCATTGCAATTTATTTCTAGGAATTAATCACTTTCTCTGAAAGTCTACGAGTGATAGTACAAGTGGAGATATATTTGTGCAGCTCAGCTATTCGACACTCCAGTGTATTCAGGAGAGGTTGTCCTCCTATAGGACCTCTGCAGAATGAGGAACGAACCGGGGGGAAAAAAATTCTGAAGTTTCAGAACACACCCACAGATTGCCACGGACCAATGGAAGCTCAAAGGAGTTTAGGAGCCAAAACGAACTCCCCCAGAAAGATCACTTTGGTGAGCTGTTTCGAACCTGATTTTATTCAAAAAGACCATATTATATTTCACCCCCCCCCCCCCTTTAAGCTTTTATTAAAACTGGTTGTGGTCAAAAACATGAGCAAACAACAGTATCCGAGTCGTGACAAAGACTAATCCAAAAACAGGCAATGGTAAGGGCAGGCAGCAAACAATCACAAAAACAATGAAACAGTCCAAGGTCTAAATCACAGGGAAGACAAGGTATAAACAAGGCACAACAAGCGGTAAGGTAAACATGGAAAACGCCAAGTAATGAACGAAAACCGCTAATCAAGATTTTGAAATATGAGTGTGCTTGTATGCTGCTTAAATAGTCCTACTGACAGGTGTGCATGCAATCAGTTCCTGGGCAGAGGGTGTTATGGGAAATGTAGTCCGGGATACAGTGGCAGAGGTCTGGGATTGAGTGCCCTCTAGAGGAGCTCATGGGCACTCCAGCTTGAGATCCTGACAGATAGTCTTCAAACTGTTGCTCAGCCCTAACAGTAGGTGACCTAAAAGAGAAACCTAACTGTTGATGGCAACTTCTTTTTTAGAGGACCGTTCCTTGTGGCAATGCTAAGAATGCAACACCGAATTTCATGTATTCTAAATTACTGACTAGCGCATTGAGGACAAAATGGAGCTTATGTAGCTAGAAGTTTTTGTGTTAGTATTGTCACGAGACCAACATTTTGACTTTATGATACCTGACTAAAATATCTCGATACTACTGCAGAACTGATACTATGACAAAATATTTTAGAAAGAAAGAAACCAGTGTTGTTTTTTGAGCATTTCCTTCCCCTTAAAAAAAAATGGAATAAATCAAATGCCAGTGGCACCACACAGGCCTATGTTGAGCAACAACTAGTCTTTTACTCCTATTTTTTCACAATAACAATTTATATCATGATAGTCATTTTATGTCATGATAGTCATGCCGAAATGACTTATGCGTATGACAGATACCGGAAGTGAGACAAAATAGTTTATTACATTTGTAAAAATTTATATTTTTCTTACTAAAACGCATTGATTTATCCCCGGAGATGTGTGAGGAATGTTTATTATCAATGCGCTTGCTATTTTGACAACTTGTGAACTGTTCAGCTGCAACACCCGCTTGATTGCAATGATATTTTAATTTTTGGGTGAACTAACCCTTTAAATGAGGGGTATCACGATACCTTTTTAGTACCGGTATATCGTGCAACAGTTGTGTTCATCTATTTCTTGAGTGTATGTGCTGACCCTTAAAAGGCTGCCGTCTATGTGTTCATTGACCTCCTCAGCCAGTGAGCCTTATCCCTGAACACTACAGAGTCAGTAGTGTAAAGAATGCACTTTAGTAAAGCAAACAGCTCTTTTCCCAGGCTGTAATGATCGTTTAATTACAGAGCCATTATTGTGGTGCTACAGACTGGGCTTGTATTAATTATTAAAGCGGATGCCCTGGTATGTTTGTGTGTAATGAAGAGCAATAGTGAACGCTGACCACAGGGTGCAGTGTATTTGCTTTCAGAAGTAGATGCCTTTGTAATGTTTTATAGTAGTTAAATAAACCAGAAAGTTGAAGGTACTACCATGGTAGAGGAATATGTTGAGGAATATGTAAGTACTATAAAATACTACAGTACTATAGTAAACATTTGTGTGTTTGGTTAGTTTTCTTATTTCTTATTTCACTTGATATATCATTTATTTATTATATCACTTTTATCTATTTTAATGTGGTAAATATATTTTTCTGGTTATAAAGTAATTAATTATGTAATTGTAATTTGTTTATATTTATTAATTATTTTTTATTTTTGCAGGAAATTCATGTATTATTCTTCCCCTGCTATTTGAAGGGATAGTTCACCCAGATATTAAAATTCTGTCATCATTTACTTACCCTCAAGTTGTTTCACCTCTTTATGAGCTTTTTTTCTTCTGCTGCACAACAGAAGATATTTTAAAGAATGTTGGTAACCAAACAGTTGACGGTAGCCACTGACTTCCATAAAAAGGAAAGAAATGCTACAGAAGTCAGTGACTACTATTAACTGTTTGGTTACCAACATTTGGTTTGTAAACAAAATATTTTATTCTCCTTTATGTCAATTTGTGTATTGATGTGGTGATAATTGTTAATTCAGTTATTCATTAAAAAATTATAAATTAATCAAAAAGTCAGTGGTCGCATTACATGACAGTCATATGGTGTCTTCCTGTCTAAGTGGGCAGATCTTGGTCAGAATAAGCTGCTAAGTGGATCAAACCTTGTAATGATAATCAAAAGTCTGACTATAGAAGCAGCTCTGTGTATGTAATCTGGTGACTCTGGTCGTATCACCCTGATCTCCCCCTCCCTTCCTGCTGTTTGCTAAATTTAGTCTGTGTCACGAGAAGACAAGAGGTAGTGCCAGACTGGCACAGAAAAGTAGAGGAGGAAGTGTGTTAGAGAGATGGCCAGTGTTAATTACCAGTGGCTGCTGGTTTTGGCTGACTCTAGGAAAGGTGACTTTGTCCCTGTGTTACTGGTCTGATTTCATGCCCAGAAACTCTTGGGGTGCTTTGCTTTAGTCGATGACAGCATGAAACTCTTCAGATCAGCAGAGGTTATGTGGTGATGTTAAGTTAGCACTGTGAATGTTTTCATGGTGAGTTTCAGACTCATTAGAAACTCTGAAAATTGATCTTAGTGACATCATGTACCATTCAAAAGTTTTGGGTCAAGAATGTCTGTTTTTTTTTTAGCAAGGATGCATCAAATTATTTAAAAGTGACAGCAAAGGCATGTATAATGTCAAAAAAAGGTGTTTCTATTTCAAATAAATGGAGTTATTGATAGAAAAATATTGTAAATAAATGTCACTCTTTCTACAAAAAACATTAAGCAGCACAAATATTTTCAACCTTATATTTAAAAATATATTCAAATAGAAAATAGATATTTTAAATTGTAAAAGAATATTTCACAGAATTACTGCTTTGTTGATCAAATAAATGCAGCCTTGGTGAACATTTTTCATATTTTTCAAAAATATGAAAAAAATCTCACTGACCTCAGATTTTTGAACAGTGATGTATCTCTACATTTTACTGTATGCCATTTTACTATATGCAGTTCCAATTTATTTTGCTTTTAAAGATTTTTCAAGGACACAGAGATAAATAAATGCAGTCATCAAGTATTTTGCTTTCAGTAACAGCAGAACCACACACAGTATGGATGCATTCTGGAATCTTGAGCATTGCCATAGAAACAAATAATTTTGGAACCTAAGGATGTCAAGGGCTCCATGTAGAATCTAGACACCTATTTGAGTGACATCTGTCAGGCAGTTTTTGGCTTTCCCCTGCAGAACCCGTTTCTGGTCACCAGATGGAGCTGCAGGTTGTTGTCGTAATATTTCACAGCAAACAACTGCATAAAAGTGCTGTTGTTGATCTTGGTTAATATTAGAGTTAGCTGACTGTGTCCTTCTGCTGTGTTACTCATTCTTATTATAACGACAGTATAGCCGTTGTGATTTTGAGTGCCCATCTACTGCTTCAGGCACATGAGTCATTATGTGTGTGAGTTTGAACAGTACTGTAAGGGTGTGTGTGGAGTTTAGATCAGTCCAGCGGAGATCTAATGATCACATGGATGTCAGCCACCCACATGCGCAGCCCTGCAGTCAGGGTTAGTGGCCTTTTTCCAGGCTTAGGTTCTAAATCCACACATTGGTCTCCTCCAGGCTGGATTTCACTGAGGCTGTGCAAAACCAGCCCAGTGTAGGTAAGCTCCAGATGGCCTAGAGGACATTAAGATAAGCTTTTACTCTTTTTCTCCTCTTCCATGTCGGATAGAGACGTCACCCAGCCAGAGGACACCTTCTGTTGGTCTGTCTCTCCCACAGTGTCTTTGATGTGGTTTGGTAAAAATCATGAAATGTTCTTGGAGAAGTGCTGACTGCATGTTCTTCTTGAACCAAAGACTTCAGAAGCTGTTGTTCTTGTGCAGCAGTCTTTATCATTGTGTGCTTGAGTTCCATCAGTCCTCGCATCGCAGTAATCAAGTTGCTTTGATTGCTGTGATCTGGTGCGGTAATGTTGTTTATGAATTGACCATCTGTGCAAGGGTCAGTCTGTTTAGACTGAATGTCATTATTGGCTTTTACTGGGACAAATAAGTGCAGTAAATCTCCTTTATTTTAATCACAGACAAATTATGAAAAATTTGATGTCACACTGCAGAATTGTCCCCAGCACTATTTAAAAAAAACTGACTTTCAAAAAAAAAAATGCTATATTTTGTGTAAAAAAAATCAAACCAAAAACAAAAAACGATATATATAATATTGTTGTTGTGATTAATTTCTATAATCTTTTTTGTTTGTAAAAGTCTTTTTTCTATAACATTTTCATTTGTTAATTGACTTTTTTATTTTAAGATGGCATTTGATTTTGATTTGCCAGTTTTTTTCTTTTAAAGGAAAGCTATTATGCCCCTTTTTTCATAAAATGTAATGTAAGTCTCCCCAGAATGTGTCTGTGAAGTCTCAGCTTGAAATACCCCACAGATAGTTTATTATAGCATTTTGAAAATGCCGATTTTGAGTGGAAGCAGAAACCATGCTGCAGCCTTCCAGTCGATCAATTGAAACCAACACTGAAGTGACTTAAAATGCAATTCATCGACTGGCCGCTAGAGACTGTCTCCAAAGGGGAGTCAGTCCCATAGACCCCCCATGATAAAATGCCAAACTTTACAGCAAAACACAACTATGTTTACAGCCTGTTACAAAAGTGGTTTCGGTCTATATAGTTCCGAATCAATGTCTTCCCGGAAACACTGGATGTTCTTTTGTATTCCGGTGGTTAATAACAGCTTTGATAATGAAGTGAGCTATAAACATCAAGCCGTCATCAGAGCTCTGGAAATACACAAAGCTATTTGCGTTTCCATGCATGTTCCCAGGCATCCTGCCTCCCGGCGCTGTGCGAGACGAAAGAGGAAGAGGCGGGGAGTGTTAACTGTGAACGGGGTTTCATGAAGGCCTGTTTTGACTCTCTGGTATCTTATTCTGGGATCTGAAGGGTGGGCCGGTCTGTCATGGCACACTAGATGTGTGATGACGAGGCCAGAGGGCGGGATATGCGCTTGTCAAAGAAGATTTTGTGAGAGCAGTTTGTATTATAAATAGTAATTGCAAATGTGTTGAAAATGTGTAAAAATGTTGTCTTTATTTATAGTATTCTAACGCTTATTTTGTGCTTGATTATGAGCTGTTACATGAAAGGCAGATCATGACAAAGTACAATTTATGAGGCTTCCTAAGCGATTGGCCACTGCACTTTCTAAAATTTCTAGTAAAATATAATAAAAGATAAAAAATATTTGTATTATGTTGCTTGCAAAAAGTGTTAATTCATCAGTATACATGATTACTTTTCAATGGCCGTCAATAGAGAAGGATACACATATTTATCACAGTTTCCCCAAAAATATTAATCGGCACTGTTTTTAACATTGATAATAATAAAAAATGTTTCTTAAGCAGCTAATCAGCATATTAGAAAGATAAGAAAATTTATCTAAAATCTTTTTAATACTGCATTGTGGTGCATTTTAAGAGAGAGTTATGAGAGTTCACCCAAAAAAAAAGAACATTATTTCATAATTTTTTTCCCCTTATGTCATTCCAAATCTATAACAGCTGCTGAAGACGAAATAAAATATTTTAAGATTTTAAGTGTTGAACTGTTTTTTCCATACAGTGAAACTCAATGTTTTTTTAACTATCCCTTTAATACTTGTTAAAAAGCATGAATAAAGGATGTCTGTGAAATTTGGTGTCAGTTAAAATATTGGTATTGTACTCAAGTATCCTGATCATGTACCTCTGCCTTTAATCACTAATATTGAGATAAACAGTAGTGGTGAGCGTCTAATTGTGTCTTAGTGTGATCTACACAAAAGCCATATAATGTGTTGTGTCCGTTTTAAACACTGCCACTGTCAGATCCAAATAGAGAGAAAGAAAGAGCAGGAGAGATGAGGAATCGGGGCTCTCTTGTGCAGTCACTATGTCAGCATTGGTGCATCAGTGTCAGTTTGCTTCATTCGGCTCTGAGAGATGTGTGTGTGTGTGTGGAGGTGAGAGTGGAAGTGTGTGTCGGAGGGAAGCAGACAGCTGTGGGCAGGAGGTCATGTTTGCCTGAGACCCAGCACCCACTCTGTGCTCCCACTGTCGGCTGTGAGTATTCATGCCTCCTGCAACACACACACACACCATTACCCAGTGTCCTGTGCTGCTTCCTGTTTCAGAACAAGTCCAGGAGGAGTCTAAAAGGTTTCTCTTTTTTCAGACCTAATGTAGTTTCTAGTTAAGCCTTTCACTGGCATACTCTACTAGTCAAAAAGTTTCTTATGCCAATGCAATATTTAATCAGAAATACCTGATATATCAGAAAAAGTGATATTGTGAATTATTATTACAATTTCAAATTAATGTGTTCTATTTTAAAATGTTAGTCATTCCTGTGATGCAAACATGATTGCATGATGCATCACATGATTCTTCAGAAATCATTCTAATATTCTAAAACAGTTGTGATGCTTAATATTTTTGTGGAAATCATTTTTACCAGGATTCTTTGATGAATAGTAAATTTATTTGAAATAGAAATCAAATAATATTATAATGAATTATATACATTGTTACAAATTATATGTACCGTTCAAACTTTTTTATATATAGTCTACAGTACATCATAAATAAACATCAAATTACAGTCACTTTGCTTTCTAAGGAGGAACAAAATTGACAAATTATATTGTTGGCATGCAGTAAGAATACTGACATGAAGAGAGCTATAAATAGTTGGTCAGATAAAAGATTTTGGACCCACTTTATATTAAGTGGCCTTAACTACTATGTACTTACATTTTAATTAATAATTTAGTACAATGTACTTATTGTGTACATACTGTACATGTTTTTACAATGTACTTATATTTAAAAAACTACATGTAATTACATCTGTATTTAATTTCTGTAATTACATTTATAATTACACTGTTGACCCATACTTTACACCTTAACCCACCCTTAAACTTACCCATACCTCCAACCCTCTCCCTAACCTTACCCCTATCCCACCTCAATAGCACCAAAAGTGTTTTACAATACAATATGAACACAATAAGTACATTTTACTTATTTTTTTATGGAAGTACATAGTAGTTAAGGCCATCTAATATAAAGTGGGACCAAGATTTTATTTAAAAATATTTAATTTCAAATTTATATTTCTGACATTTGGTGGCACATCTGCAATTTTTAGCACAGTTTACTCTCAATATAATCAATTTGTGTGTGTGTGTGTGTGTGATTTTCTCTTACTACTGTTGTATTTTCAACCAAATTTCCATAGTTACTGCAATTATTTTTACATGGTACAACTGCGGTATAAACCAACACTATTGTCAAAAAACGTTTACACATTTCCAGCATTCTCATGAGCAGAAGTCTTCATAAATTGGGAAAACTTCTGTGGCGGTGAATGGAAACTGGTCTTGGTTTCTCCCAAGGTTTTTTTTTTTCTCGATTTCTGTCACCTTATCTGTTTGGGTTCTATGCCACTGTCACCTTTTGGCTTGCTTAGTTGCGGTGTAAAAGACATTTAACTTTAAAGTAATTTATCGATATGACACCATTGGATGAGAAAAAACCTTAAACTGAATAAAACTGGATAATGGCAGTGTTGTTGTCTGTAGAGCTGCTTTACAGCTGAATCACATCTGGCAACATTGACGCTGATCGATTAACTTCACGCTGTTATTGTTCCAAACTAACTTGAGCTAAATAATAACACTGTTGTCTTTTAGAGCTTCTTTACAGGATAATATGAAATGAATTGCTTCTGTGATTTTGTGTTTATCTCTGTGAAGCTGCTTTGGCACGGTCTGTTTTACTATAGACATAATGTTGAATTGACTTTCTTAAAGAGAAGAAAAAATATAGTGAGATTGTTTACGTTGGTCAGAAGAAAAAAAGATGTAATATTTGCTGCCACTTCCTCAGCCATTGTGTCAGAAACATCATATAATAACCAAAGTCATTTTTATGTAATGAAGACAATGTGATGGGTGGGCGAGTGGCTGGTGTTTCTTTTTTTCTCCCTGTAATCTGTCCCATCTCTGTCTCTCAGGACTCCAATGGTCCACCTCGCTCTGATGCTCCTGTCCCTCCCGTCTTCTCTGCCCTGCGGCCCTCCCGTGTGGTTTCCTCCACCTCGGAGGAAGAAGAGTTACTGACAGAGAAGTTCCTCAAAATCAATTGCAAGTACATCACAGATGGCAAGGTGAGTCAGCATTCCACTTTTCTAGTGGCAACCTCTCCAAAGTTGCACAAAAGTTAACTTAAGGAGGAGTCCCCAGGTTAGTCATTAATAAGAACCCTGCTTTTCCTCCATCCTCCGGAGACTGCAAAACAGCGAGGAGCTCCAAGTTTTGCTTAAAGCGTGGGAGTTGAGCTGCTGTCTCCAGCACTGATCTGTTCTCTTTAGTGATTACTCTATTCCTGATAAGTTATGCAGTTAGTGCGAGAGTGATTTCTCTCACAGTCAAAACATGCCTGCCCTCCGTTTCACCCCAGCATTTGTGTGAACTCACTCTACTTCATGACCAGTGTCATCTGATTCACGAACAAGTGACTCTTATGAACCTGTTCTTGTAATTAATCATTCAAAAAGAACAATTCAGCGCTGTTTTAATCAATTTGATGGATCCTTGATGGAGCTCACTGAATCTCTAACAACTTTTAGTGATGAATGTATTTATGAAATATTATGTTAAATAGTATGTGTGTGTGTAGTAAGTTCTCAGCATAAATCAGCATAAATTTTCCTAATGATCAAAATTGAAATTCAGTTTTTTTAAAACATACTTAATAAAAACAGGCAATATGTCATTATTATCAGTAAAATAAATATAGTACCCAATTTTGTTTAAAAGTAGGGTTGCAAAAATGAGTATACCCTTGATTAAATTCAGCAAACATGTAATATTCTAGTACTCAGTATGTACTCCAAAACTTTAAGTATACTGCTTTGACCCTTTTTGACATTAGCCGCTTGTCCACTGTTGGGCCAGTGCGAGCTAGTGCTTTAAACGGGCCAGGCGGGGCTAAGAGCCTTGAACCTGTAGCACCGAGGCCAAAATAGTGCTGCGTTTCCACCGCCAGGCCAGAAGCTCTGCTGCACTTCACCAAATCCCGCCCTTTACATGCCTCTCAGGAACAATGTCATGCAACCCCATCATTTCACCAACAAAGAGAAGTTATCAGAAACTAATGAGAAATAAGTCACTGGAACTAGCATGATCACAAAACAAACACAATAAAAGCGGCCGTTTGTCTGCATGCTTTGTTAAATATTTAAATGCAAAAGCATTGATGTTTTACTATAATAAGGTGATGTGTCATAATTATATAATTTATCAGGAATACAAATTTGAACAATCTCTGGCAACATTGTTGATTTAAAAACTTCATCATTTTCGATAAAATATGAGGTCTATTTTATTGTGCATACAGTTATTTATATATTTCTAAATAATTTATGATGTGTGATCATGTGGGGTACTTGTGTCATGTGTCACAGGGTGTTGTTAGCGGGGTGTTGCTGGTGACGCCCAACAACATCATGTTTGACCCTCACCGGACGGACCCTCTGGTTCTGGAGAGAGGCTGTGAGGAGTATGGCATCATGTGTCCACTGGATGAGGTTCAGTCTGCTGCCGTTTACAGAGAGATCACTGACAGCAAGATCCGTGACTCCATACCACCGTAAGACCTCTCACTTCATACTGACGCAGCATAGGGTTAGTTGTTTGTCTTTAACTTAGCTAAGACACATTAGTATTTAAATAATCCTATAAATGCATTTAAAGGTGCCGTATGTAGGACTGACACAGAGTGGTTGAACTAGGTACTGCAGTCCAAATTTAAAATATTGGAGAGTTTCCTTCACTTGGCCCCTCCTCCTCAGAGTTGATGCACTTGTAGGTTGCCAGATTGACAACACCAACAGGAACTAACGAACTCGATGATGAATTAAATTAAATACGCTGTGTTTTCTGGGTAAACTGACAGTGGACTGGTTTCACAAACCAAAAGAGAGACAGACATTCCGGCCCGGAACGCGCATTTTGAAAGGAGAATAACTGACTGTAGCATTGTTTTTCAGATAAACAAGTATGTTAACTTAGCATCTTTCTTAGATATCTGCAAATGTATTATGATATTTTAATGCTTTAGTAGAGTCAAAAACTTACAGAATCAAATAATCGAAATATGAATCAAATCAAAATGAATCATTCTGAATTTGCAAAAATTGTTCTTGAATAAATCAGAAACATATTATTAATTAAGATTTACAAGATTCACATGCCTAATTAAGTTCTTGTCTTCGCTCTACTATAAGTGGCACAAAGGCCAAAAAACTAAATGATGAAATCGACTTCAGCCACAAACTAATAGTTTTGATTATGAAAGATTATGAAAAGTGAAAATTGCACCTGCATTACATGTTATTAATTGGATTCATCTTCAGATGTCTTATCTAGATTGAAGATCTCTCATGTGACAAATCGATAATTTGTTTGTGGTGAGCATGTACGATTGTTTGAGATATCTACTGTTCTGCTTTATTATACAGGAAATGGATTTTTACTCTAAGGTTAATGAAGGATGAATTCAGACGCCTACCTCTGAATTACTCACCCATTTCTATTTGTAATAAGAAGATAATGATTTTAGCACCCCCAGATATTTATATCCTGTTGGATTATGAATGATGATGTGTTTTATTCAGCTCAGAGCTGTGTTGGTTGGTTCATCAGTCAGACGGGGTTCACTGCAGGGTCTCACTTGTGGATGTGAAGCAAAGCATCTTTGATCGTGCAGATTTACAGACAAAGGGGCCTACTTTTCATTTATGCACTTTTAGAGAATGCTGGTGTTAGAGGGTCAAGGTTTTCTTTTATATATATGGTACAGTCCTTTTATTGTTTTGTTTATTATTTCATGTTATTTCAGTCATAACTAAGTTTAGTGCGGTGCATAAATTGGTATCAGTGAATGATTATTTATGCTATTACCATTGAAGAATACTGTAAGGTTGAACTAAAGCCACATCATAGAGCAGTAAAGGCACCTTTAGAAATGCAGTTTTGAGTTTTCTAGAAGATGCATCTTTCATTCTCTCTGTTTGTGCCACAGGGACTTTGAAGCCGTGTTCTCTGGAAGCTCTCTTCTGCGGGAGGGTTATGACAGCGCCAGCACTGCCCCCCGCAGCACTGAGGGCTCCATCTCTGAGGACGTCTTCACAGAGTCAGAGCTCTCACCCATCCGGGAGGAGCGGCAGTCCACAGAGGAGCTACAGCAGGAGGACAAGTCATCAGGAGCCTCGTCCCAATCCATGCAGACCCTCCTCCAGGAACCTCAGACGGCTGAGGACAGCCATACAGAGGAGGAGGAGGAAAAGCCAGAGGAGGGAGAACCAGCCAGCGAAACTGCCCAGCTCAAACAACCCAGCCAGGAAGAGCCAAGCACACCCACCAGCAGGGACAACCAGCAACCACCCCACTGCCAGACCGAAGAAGTTCTCAAGTCCTCAGGTTCTCAAAGCTTGGCCCCTGGATCAAGGGAGACCTCGGGAGGGGAAAGCAGCCCCGATGGGGCTAAGCTGACCAGAGATGGTACTCGAGATTCAGAGACGGACATAGAGGAACTAAGAAAGATGTGGAAGAGTCACACTATGCAACAAGCAAAGGAACAGCGAGAGAGTGTCCAGCAGGCCCAAAGAGAGAACGAACAACAGTCTAAGAGCAGCCAGAGACTGAGCTCTGCTGAGGGTACGACATATTCTCCAATATTTCTGCCTTTTGTTTTTTTTAAGGGATCATAGGGTTTTGTATCAGTCATATATATGTGTGTGTGTGTATAAGTACATATTTATTTATCATCTAAACACTTTTTTTATTTTATATATATATAGATATAGATTATTGTGTGTACATTAAATATATTTTATATTGTTAGATGTAAATTAATAATATAATTATAATACATATAATAATTTTAATAGATGTATAATTATTTAATATAACTATTTTATGTGTAATAGACCTTAAATATAATATATTTTAAATATTTTGTATTTATATTTAATTTCATTTTAATTACAAATAGTTAAACATTTATTTTATGCATGATAAAAATGCATAAAAAAATCCAACTTTTTAAACAGTTTTTATTTTTATACTGTTTATATATTTACTGTTTATCGTTTTATTTTATTTTAATTATTTTCTTTTATACAATTCTAGAGCGGGAGAGAGAGAGAGCTTTATATTGTGTTAAAAGTGAGTTGAAAGGTGCTTCGTAATGAAAAGTGGCTCACCTGTTTTCACCTGAGGGAGCGCAGAGACACTTTACTGCGGCTTTTACACGCTGCTCTGATCTGTCCAGGCCAGACTGTGCCAGCAGCCCTTTCTCTGACCAAGAGATAAACTAAAGTCCATTAAACATGACATCTGCACATACACAAACATTACAACAAACATCAGAAACAACAGGCAGTTCTTTCCTTAAAAGTATAGCTGAAAATATATTAACTAGAAATAATGTGATTAATCATAGGTTGTTGACATTGAATTGAATCTGTTGATAGACATAGCATTGCAATAGCAAAATGACAATTTTTTTATGATGCTTGAGTTGTTATTTATTTATAAATAAGAAAAATCATTCCTCCATGCTTGTCAGCTTTAGATGTGCTGAGATCTCTGTATGCCCCAGTTGCTTTCCATCCCAGCGTGTGAGTCATCTGCTGATAGTTATTCAACACTAAGGGATGAGCCAGTTTTCAGAATGAGCCCAGGAGTTCAAGACGTGATATCATGAGGAACTGGTTGGATAAAAGAGTTTAAAACATAAGGCTTGCTTCTAAACGTCTGCAGCTTGCTGACATCACATGAACATGTCACCACCCAAGTCTACAATGTTTGTTTGCTGTTGTTCAGTAAAGATGCGATAATGTCTTGAATAGCAATTTGTGTTACCAAGCAATTGAACAAGTATACCTAATAAAGTGGCTGGTCAGTGTATTATATATATTTAACCAGTGACCACAACTCAAATGCCAAAATATTACTTTTCTAAACCGTATAAATTTATTTTGCTTATTCAACACAGTAATATTCATCAGTCTCATGGCATGAGAATGAAGTTCAATTCTTTGAACTGTTCTGACAAATCACAGGGGGTTATTTCCACAGCTCAGGACCCACTTCAAAAGTCATCTGAATTACACAGCAAATTAGCCCATTGAAAATGAATGCCCTCTCAATGTGTTCTGCAGTGTACGTAGATTAATGTTGCATTGGCTGTGTAAAGGGCTTTGGCTCCTACAACACTGGTGTAAGGTGTTTTTTTCTACATCTCCCACTGGGTTGACCTTCTAATCAGTTATTAACAAAAGATGCATTGGATTCAGCTTTGCATATGAGCTCCCGGCAGGGTGTAGTTCATTAAAGGCAATGTGTTTTTGTTCCAGTGATTATAGCATGTCTATTTTTTTTAGATGATGTGCTTCATATCCTTCATATGCAGGCCGTGAGATGATCGATGCATTATTATATCACACTTTAAAGAATAAAGTCATTTTTGTATAAGTTTTTAACTTTGCTCCACTTCTGTGGTGGGCTTTTAGGATGAGCTTATATTTCTGTGTTTCAGGCATCATGGTGTCCAAGGAGAGGCAGAAGTCTCACAAGTTTCTGTGTCTGCGGGTTGGCAATGCCATGAAGAAGACGTTTGTGTCCAATGCCAGTGCCTCCATGCAGCAATATGCACAGCGTGACCGGAAGCATGAGTACTGGTTTGCCGTTCCCCAAGAGAGGTGAGTCTGACATCTGGAATCAAACTTATCCACAGTTTGTTTCCATTATTTGTATCAAGTCCATTTTCACTTTGTTCGATTGTTGTTAGATTTACTTTACATGCTGGTCAAAAGACTTCTTATCCATTCTCAACATTTTTAAGTCTAGTTTGTTTCATGAAAATATTTTATTTTATTCTTTTATTGTATTTAGGCTTTTTCTTTATGCAAAATCATTTTATTATGTTGTATATTATTTGTTCATTTTATTTTTACAAAATATGTACTTTCTTCTCTTCATTGTCATCTACTTCTTGATATTATTATTATTATTGTTATAGGTTGAAATTTGACCTATCTATTTCTTTATGAAATTACACATTTCTCAATGAAATTACACGGCATAATTCAATTTAGTAGGAAGTCACTTTTATTTTTAATGATAACTGATGTAAATTGAACATGGTCTTATTGGTCTTATTACTGAAACAGTGCTGTCTTTGTCTTATTTCATCTACCCTCTGATTCAACACAAGCGTTCAGTGTTCTTCATCCCACTGGAACTTATTCTGTCTGTTATCACTGTTTGAGATGAGTCACAGAACACTTGCTGAGCTAAATCAGAATGAGAGAGTCAGAATAGATTCGTTTTGACATAGTCTGCAAGTTAGGAAAAGAACTCCAGACATGCTGTGTGCTGTAGTACTGCACTGCTGAGCTCTGTGGCCAAACTTCTGTCTGCTGTTGTCACTGAGACATGGCCAGGCCCGGCTACATGACCTAGTTGGGTGGTGACCCGGATGATCAGTGTAAAGTGTCATGACAATAGTGCATGAGCAGGGCCTGACAGACGCGGCTTTGAAGCTCTCGCTGCCCGCCGCGTTCTGTTGCAAGTCACACTGAGTTCTCCATGGCTTTGCCTGTTTCAAAACGAAAGCTACATGCACTACCATTTGGGTTCTACAAAGCTTTGCACTTGACATGCAAGAAAAAAAAATGTTATTCCCTCGATGTACTAAAATGTGCACACGATTACTATTTCGTTCCCTGAATTTGCTTTTTCATTCCCTTGATTTGCTTAATCATGCGCACAATTTACTTATTCATTCCCTCGATTTATAAATTGTGTGCACGATTTAGCAAATCGAGGGAACAAATTAAGAAATCATGCACTCGATTTAGCCTACTATTTTTTTCCTGCATGCCATGTGCAGGGCTCCATAGGGTCCAGCAAGACACATTAAATTGGTCAAAAGTTAATTAACACTATTCTTTTGAACTTTCAATTACTCAATAGGAATATTAAGCTGTTATGCTACATTATAACTATTTTCAACACTGAAAATAAACATAAATGTTTCTTGATCACCAAATCAGCATATCCAAATGATTTCTGAAGTATCCAGACTGGAGAATTGATGCCAAATATTCTGATTTGCTATCACAGGAATAAATTACATTTTTAAATATATTAGAAAATATATTAAGAATATATAAGTATATTAGTATTAGTATTATAGTAGTATAGTATACTTATTATATTAGTATATTAGTATATAGTAGTATAGTATACTTAGTATACTTATTACATTAGTATATATTTTACAGTGTTACTTTTTACTTTTAACTATGGGAATTCTTTTAAAAACATAAAACAAATGACCAACCCCCACTATTTTCATGCTGTAAAATCTTGTAAAAATATTTGTATATAAATACTTCAAAAAAATCTGAATGGAACACATTTGATCAGACATGTTTGTTTATGAAATAATCTTTATATTTGGATTATTCTTTAATCTACCAATAAGAATGTAACTCAGTTAAACTGAATTACCTTGTCTAAATCCGTTCCACAGAATTCATATATTTTCTTAAAATCAGAGCAGAAAATGTGGAAAATTTCATCTGGCTCATAAGCAATTAAAAAAGGCATATATTAAAATTTTTAACAATGTGTTTGTCATTGTTTCTGTAGGTCAGACCACCTGTACGTTTTCTTCATCCAGTGGAGCCCAGATGTATTTGGGGATGGGCTAGGAAGCATCAGCCGTGATCCTGGTTTCATCGTGGTGAAGAAAATCGAGGAGTCAGAGGCAAATGAGGAGCAGCAGACTGTAGAAAATTCAGATAAAGAGTGGGAGGTACGGCTCATTCAGCTCGCATTTGGATTGATACTATATCTGTGATTTATGCTTGTGTCTGTAATTCTATGTGTGCTGTATTCTCTATGCACTTAATTTGATTTCAGATATTTCTCTTTATTGTATTTGCACTTGTCTGTGTGTCTTTATTGTCTGTTTCTATGTTCCAGGTTTTTTTGAAGTGTCTTTATTGTGTTCCCCGCACTTCATACACCTTCATGCACCAGTCATACATTGTTGTCATAGCTCCTGTATTCAGTGTTTCTCAGACTGGGTTGTTTTGCACTTGGTCAATACGTTTCTTGTGAAACCAAGATGCATTGTGCACTGTGAGCTTGCAGCTGGTGTTTTGCATGAGTGTGTAGTTGTTTTATTATTATATTTTTGTTTTGTTTTTCAAGAAAGAGGCTCATGTATGCAGTTTATGCATGCATGGATACCTAGGTCATGTCTAAAAAGGCATGGTTTAGCCCGACTATGTCATGCCTGAATGAGATACAAGCAAATCATGCCTACAGGTGCAAGTGTTGTAACCTGATGTATTTTGCGTGGTGTTCCTTTTATAAAGCTGTTGAGTGTTTTACTGATTTTTAATGAATGGATAATAGGAAACATTACCATCTTATATTTCCCTGCATGTTATTGTGTTCTGGTACCCATATTGAAACCAGTCTATGGCACTGAGAAACCAAAACCATGAATGGACTTTAATTTCAAAACCATGAAATTTGACTTTAAATTAATGATGTAGGGAACAAAATAGACTGATTTGTTATTCTGAAACTGGAAGATCTTTGCAAAGCCACATGATCTTTTGACAAGTAAAATTCTGGATATTGGGACCTCCAGGATACTCGGGGAATCGACTGTATCACTAAGCAAGCTAGAGTGTTGACACTTGTTTAGCACATGCTCAGTCAAGCTAACTCTTAAGTGCAATTAAGTCTAGTTGCTTTACTTTGTGAAACTGATTTTTAGGCATAAAAGTTGCATTTTGAATGTCCCGTATTTTTCTCTGCTGTCTGAAATTGTGATTCCTTTACATTTTTAAACTGTTTGAATGTTAAACTTTAAAAGATAGTGTTCATTGACATTTGGAATGTGAGCTGAGTGTTTCAGTTTGGTTCACATAATCCAAACAAAACAAACTATGAAGTCAGTCGAACCCTGTGCGCATCAGAAGTGCTAATGTGAAAGCACCCTTAGTGCTCATGGTTAGTGACGTTTGAAACATGGCCAGAGTGTTTGGTTGTTCTACTCCCAAAAAGCAGTTTATTAGTACAAGCATGTTTAGTCCAGTTACGCGTGTATCTAACTCTGAACAAGTTTTCATCGACAGTCTTGTTTTTCATCGGGTCCGTTTTGATGCCTCCGCGTTAATACCTCACTCATTTGACTCACTGGCAATAATTTTGGATCAAACTATTCTGATGTCTCGTTTAGGTGCGCTTGTTCCTTTAAAGGCGCTAAAGAGTTCCGTACAGGAGGCGGGACGTATTGTAACAGAACCAATCAGAGGCAGAAATCTTCCATTTGGTCCGATGTCATTGGCTCACGTAGCTGTCTGTCAATATCTTGCCGTCTGAATATGGCATGTTGTCGGTCGGCGGAAAGAAGGCTGAATGTGACAAGCTGTGAGATAGATCATGTTCTCCAAGCGGGTGACGGAAGGAAAACCTCTGACTCCTAAGTACACTTATGTATGTAAACACAAGTGTTGAGTGCATGCGTTCGCTGAAGCGTATGTGAGCGGGGTGTTGAAATATTAGCGTATAATGACTGGCTGTGTTGATTGACATTGGCTGTCTGATGGGTTCGTGTTGCTGCTTTTGAAGTAAAACAGTGTAAAAGTGAGACATGAAAGTCTGCTGATGTTGATCTGTGATGCTGGAGCTGGTGTGTGTGTGAATCAGTGAATGTCTCACCCGAGACAATATGCATTTTTTATGAATGCTCTAGTTTACCTTCCTGCTTGTACATTATTGAGGGCTGTAAAGTGGCGACGTATCGGCTAAAACTTTTATTTACCGTCAAGGAGTAGAATGACCGCAGTCTCGGTCATTTCCCTTTTACAGTCGACAAGTCAGGGTTGTTGCAGGACTTTAAAGGGCTAGATTGCCAATAAATAAATAAATAAATAATTTACTCTCCGTCATGACATTTCAAATTCCAAACCTGTGTGACTCACCCTCTTGCGTGATGAAACACGAAAGAGAACGTTTTAAGTAAACGTTCTAGTCGTTGTGTTTCTATGTAATTAAGACAAATAGTAACTGGACATAAGTTTAAAAACAGACGCAAAAAAGCAGGACACAACGTATGAAGCCATACGTTACATTTGTGTGGGGAACAGACAAAAATGTCAGATAAAAACAAAAAACAATTCCGCTCTAGTGTCTAGATTCTTGAGTGATTGATTCATTTTTGTGACTCGGATCTTTTTAATGAATCGGTTGTTCCATTACACAAAACAAGTCTTGATCCGTGAACGATTTCAACTCGGTAATGTCCAAGGTAACGACTTATGGTTATTACGTGACAGTATGGCTTCAGAAGACTTTTACTTTATATTGCATTGTATGCACTTTCATGATACTTTTGTTGTACTTTTGTCACTTTGAAACTTAACATAGCCCTAGTGTCCATTCACTTTCATTACACTGAAAAGATTTGGATTGGGTATTCGTCATAAATTAATCTTTCCATAGAAGAAAGACATACAGGTTGAGTATGAACCGGTATGAGCTTTTACTAGCATGGGTAAATTATTTCAGAAGTTTAGTTTTTTGTGAACCATGTTTTCAAGTGGTAGTAGGTCATGTGTTTAATGTGTTATCAAACATGTCACATAGGTGTGGCAAAATATACCAGCTGTTAAAATATGTGTGATGGGTAAGGACTTATATTTACATAAGAATAAAAAAAAAAAATTTCAATGGCAGCTAAAGGTAGTTTTCTTGCTTAATGACTAAGATGTTAGTTTGATTTTATTGTGTAAAGTGTTAAGATGGATGATTTTGAACATGAGGGTGAGTAAATAATAACAGAACATTTTGTTTTGTAGGGGACGTTGAGTATTTGTGATTTCTATGTGGCTCTGCTATGGCTTATGTTAGCTATTAGGAATATGGTTCTCGTATCTGTCTGCAGAGCTTCGTGCAAAACAATTCACACAATCATGCAAAACACTCGCTGTGTTGTCTGCTCACATTTGTATTGTAGTTTCACATATATAATGACATGATCTAGGCTTTCAGTCTTACTCTCATCTCTTCCATATCTCATAAAGACAATCATTCCTGGCCGCAATCTTAGTAGTTAACATCTTGTATTAAAAGAGACCCAGACTGCACATTCTTGTCCATATTTTGGCCTCATCTTGTCGTCCTGCTCAGCGGTGTGGTTGTGTCCCCCTGTTTCTGGAGCAGGTAGTGTCATGGACTGAGTACCACCGCCGGATCGATGCGTTAAACAGTGAAGATCTGCGCTCCCTATGCAAACGCCTTCAGGTGCACAAAATCTGTAGAACCCTGCAGATGTAGCTCTAGGTGTTGTACATTGCACTTGCCTAGCTGTGGATGGCAAGTTTGACACAAAAATGTTTGTGCAGAAAATTCCATAATTTCCTATATAAAGTGTAGCCCTTAAAGTTATATTACAATTTTTAGATAAACAAATTATTAACAGTACTACCCTTCAAAATTTAGTCAGTAATTTTTTTTTAAAAGAATTTAATACATTTATTCATCAAGGATGCATTCTGTTGATCAAAAGTGTGAAATGATAATGTTACAAAAGATTTCTATTTCAGATAAATAATTGATTCATTGAAGAATCCTGAAAAGAAAGATGTATAGCAGTTCCACAAAAATATTAAGCAGCACAACTGTTTTCAACTTTGATAATGAGAAATAATGTTTCTTGAGCACTGAATCAGTATATTGTAATGATTTCTGACAGATCATGTGACACTAAAGACTGGAGTAATGATGCTGAAAATTCAGCTTTGCATCACAGGAATACATTATATTTTAAAATAGAAAACTATTTTTTTTATTGTAATAATATTTTACAATATTAACATTTTTACCGCATTTTTGGTCAAATAAATGCAGACTTGGTGAGCAGAAGATACTTATTTAAAAAAAAAAAAAAAGTTACAATATTGCAATCCACAAATTTTTGACTATTAGTGTGCATATCCCTGCAAAATTACTGATTAAAAGGACTCTGTTAGTGGACATTACTAGCAGTTGTATCCACTTAAAACCTGAATGAAATGAGGAATTTTCTGGAAGTCATGCTAGAGAAAGTGGGTTGTATTTCCATGTCCAGAATGTTCTGTGGTTCAGGCGGGTGTTTGGGTCGAGGCCTGCATTGATTGCTGCCTGGTTATTTGTTGTAGACAATTAATGTAATTGAAGCACGGCTGGTGTAACCTGAGTGTGTTCAGGCCAAGAGAGGGAATGTTAACTGTCTGTGGCACTACATTGTAAAATAACACCACTAGTCCTGATGTAACAGGCTTTGGAGAAGTGCTTCAGAAACCAGATTCTAAATAGGACATCAAAAGTGGTGATCCAACATAGCACTAAAATTGCCTAAATGTCCTTACCTTAAATGTATGCATTTAGCAGATGCTTTTATCCAGTGCAACTTACACTGTATTAAGTTCATGCATTCTCTAGTCTAGGAATTGAACCCATTACCTTACGTTGCTAACACCAAGCATAATGTTTGAGCAACAGGAATCCTTGATCTCAATGAAGTCTATTTATATAACCATTAACTGCACTGTCAGAACAACAAGCTTAATTATTAACATCACAAACTGAATAGGAAAACTGACACTTTCCACTGGTTGGAAGCCACTGATTTTGGGAAATAATGCACAAGTATTTTTCATTAATATAGTATCCCATTATGCCTAGCCAAAACATTTCCTTCAGGATTAGTTTGTCTTCTCCGGTTATTTTGTCCCCATAGGTGAATTCCACCAGAGATAAAACCACTCTCTGTTCTCCTGCCCAAGTTTAATTTACATGTTAAATCTATGTAACCTCACTTCCACAAATGTTTTGAATACCAAATCCCTGCAGTGAGTATTTATAGGTCAATTTCAAGGAAGATCTACAGTCATTCTTTGTTAAAGTCTCAGGTTTATGTGGCTTAAATCAGAATGTCACTAGATAGTTTACTAATGGTGTCTTCTGTCTTTAGATCACCACGAAGGAGGATGTAAACTCCAAACATGGCACGTCCATCACCGCCAGCCTGGAGCCAGAGACTTTTAAGCCCAACCTGAACGAACCCAGTGACCTTTTGGAGGCCGAGCAGATTGAGAAGGTAAACGTGCAGTGAAATAAATCTGGCTGCTGCTCCGGGCTTTACAGTGTTTCATCGATCCGCTGGTCCAGAAATAGGCAGCTCTCCTCACTGTTCACTGGTTATTGATTCTCGGCCGGAGGAAGATCTCAGACATGTTAACAGACAGATTTATTCTCACTCGTCATGTTATGGCCAGGGGCATAGGAATGATTTGAAAAGCAAAGGTTGACTGTTCTTGAACCATAATTATTTATCCTCATGTCATTCCAAACTGATTTGATTTTCTTTCTTCGATGAAACTGAGCAGAATGTCCATGTTTACTATTTTCCATTTAAGAAAATATACAGATAATGTGACCTGGATATAGAATTAAGAACTGGTTCACCATAAAAACTTTTTTTAATGGAATTTTAGGATTAATAGTAACGTCTGGTCAAGTCACCTTTATTTACATAGTGTTTTATACAATACAGATTGTGTCAAAGCAGCTTTTCAGTGTTAAACAGTAAAAAAGTGTTTCAATAATGCAAAAGTGTGTCGATAATACTAGAACAGAATGATCTGAATTCTTCCACCAATGTTGACAGAATACTCTATCAAAATATTATTTAAAGAGCCAGTAAGATGAAAATTCTAAGCTTCCTATCACTGTTTTGAAAACATTGTCATTTTGTCAAAATATCATTTTAAAATTACGTCAATTCTCAGAGATCCCCAAACGGTTCGCGCGAAGCTGTTCAAAAGATTCAGTTTCCTTAAACCCCACCTTTCGGTAGCATACGGTGTTCTGATTGGTCAACTGGTTACTACACTTTACTACACAAAAACCATGGTTAATTTTCGTAAGGGAAAAACATCATATCTACACGTCTTTTTTTATCATTCATCCAAGTAATAAAAACGATGACACACACTAACATTTTCATACTCATGTAAGCACGTACATAACCAAACTGAGCACACAACTTCACGGTAAACAATGCGTTAGCATTAACATATAGTGCTAGCGCGACATACTGATAAGACGCTCGGGAGAAAACAAACACATAACTTCATAATCATACTTCGCGTTGTGATTCTGAGATGCTCGTTGGTCTAAATAAAGTTGGTAATGAACCCTCTTTTATGGCCAAACGCTTTGAAAATCCCGCCTTGAACTCACCGAGATTAGAAAAGCAGTCATCAGTGAAATGTTGTGAACACAACAAAAGGGATTTGTTGTACTGCTCTGGTATTGTGGTGAAAATGAATTTTAGCCTTTGGTTCTTCTGATCTTCATTCTTTGGCAGTGAAAATAAAACAAACTTGCATTTACAATTAAAAACACACCGCCTCCTCGACATGATGCTATCACCCCCAATTAGTAACCAGAGCGTCTGTGTGGGGGGGTGGGGCAGGTCAGAGTTTTGTTTCTCCCAAGACGGTAGGCGGAGATTATTATTCAAAGTGTTCCTAGTGACATACAAAGAGATGGGCAAAAGATTTGAAATCCATAACGACTCATTTCAGCGATTCAGAGTCGACTCCTTACTTTAGAAGCCAATACCTTTCCACTGATGGACAGCTAAATCATACAGTAATACAGGTAATTTTTGATTTCCCATCTGTGTGGCTCTTTAATGGTGTATTATTTAACATTAATGCTGATGTTGAATCTAAAGCGGCAAAAGATTTTATTTATTTATTTGTTTGTTTGTTATTTGTGGGTTTGTAGTAAGACATCACAAACAAATGACTCTTGGGTCAATTCTTTTAAATAAATCGTTCAACAATGAATTGTTTCCTTATGATTTCAACCTTACATATGACTGTCCCCAAGTGTTCTGAAGCCATACGATTGAATAAAAAAAAAAAACATTTTAAAAGATAACATTAACAAAGTTAATGTACTAAAATTACTAAAAATCAATTCAATTGACATTTTTGTAAAAACGAAATGACAAATCCACATAACAAATTACTAAACTTTGAAATATAGAATATTTTTGTAGTAAATATAAAAATAAAAGGTCATTCAAAATTAATTAACACTATAATATCTAAATAATACTAAAATAACACTGACACAGACAAATTTTAATCTCATCCAGAAAGACAGTATGACTGTTCAAATCTTTTTGACTGTCATTACTAAAAGCTGCAGTTGTCAGAGACTTTGTACATGACGTACTGATCTTTTGATCTGATCTTACTGTTCCATGTGCGATGTGTTTTGTAGTGAAGCTTCAGAGGTTTTGTGTGGTTCTGAGGTTTAAGTCATTGCGCCCTACGGGTGCACGCCTTTCAAACGCATCAGTGCTCTGTGAATGGATCACCTGAGGTGGCCTCTCGCAGAACCCTTTATTCAGACGTAGGCCCATTTTGTTGGTAAATCAAATAAACTCATGTCATTACACAGAGTAATTCAATGCTCTCCAAACGCTGGGAAAGCCTGGACCTGCCGGAGGACACAGAGACCGCTGCACACAAACATGTGTCGAGGAAACACACAGCATCTGCTGCCAGCTGTATATATATTTATGTGTGTATGTGTGTGTGTGGTGTACAGCTTCTCTGTGTCTACTGGTTTGAAAAGGTCAGTGCTACTGTAATTGGGCTTTTAATGTTTCGCCCTTTCTGCTGCTCTGATTTTGCACACATCTATTATTTATTCTCCACTTCCATACTGCTGCATTCCTAAGTCATGTTCTCCTGTTTTTCAATTTTTCTTAATTTTTATTCACAGATTACATCAGAAAGCATTAAAAAGATTCAGGGTCACAGAAACTTGCTGAAAACACTGTCCTGTGACTTTTAACAATAAAGTAGCTTTACTACAATAAATATCTCCGCAACAAAGTGGTAACGTTGCTGTTTTTAAAGAAATGATACTCATTATTTATTCAAATATATGTTATGTTAACATTATGCTTGATTTTATTTCTGAATTCCAGATCTGACTTTTATTTATATCTATTGTCAAATTCTATGCTGCAAATATCGATAAAAGCTTGTCCATGCTGAAAAGTGAACACAGTGTAAGCAGGATACTCCAAAGTACACAGCAATATTATTTTTTGTATTATTTATATACTATTGTAGTTTTTCCATCATATTTTAAATCATCTTTTATATTTTTTATGTTTTATTTTTTATATATGTATCTCTCGTAAAGCCAACAAGGAAGTGACTAAAACTGCAATTCATTGACTGGCCGCTGGATAAGGGAGTCAGTCCCATAGACTCCTCATGTTAAAATGCCCAAATTTACAGCAGAAAAAAACATGTTTACATCATGGTGCAAAAAAAGATTTTGGTCTATAAAGCTAATTTTGCCCTTCATGACAACTGTGAGGGGGGTGAATTTTTTTATAACTCATCCGTTTAAATTATATTAAGCCTTAAAGTTATGCATAGTTAAGGGCGTGGCCACTTGAGTGACAGGTGGATTGCCCCTGCTGTCACCACTGTCGCGCTAGGTGGGCATGGCTTCAGCAACCAACTCCCGCCTTTTTCCCATTTTCGATTGTCCGAGAGAGTGACGTGTGACGTGTTGCCAAGATGGCGACAGCCCGCTCTGCACACTTTAGGCTGCAAAAACACTCTTCAGGAGTCTACGGGTGACGTCACGGACACCACGTCCATGTTTTTATACAGTCTATGATATTGCTATTTAGGTTAAACCTGTTGACTGTCGATTGATTGAGCATAAACATTGTTATAAATCTTTGGAGCACAGACTTAAGTTTGGTATCTTTTTAAAGAAGAAACTTGGCAGATTATCTTAGAAGGGAAAGTTATACAAAATTAAATTTTTAAAAAGTTATGGAAGTTAAATTGTTTCTTATTTCAGTTTTAGTTGTTTAATTTACATTTATTAAGTGCTTCATCTTAAACTTCTTTATTTGCCAAGTTTCTCATTTTTGTATTGGAAGTTCATCTAGTGTTTACAGTGTTTTATTTCCATAATCAAAAATGCTTTTAATAGTTTTAATTTTACTTACCTGTAATAAGGTTCTTTGCCTATATGTCATGCAATAAAATCATTAAAATACACCTGGTCATGCATTATCCCTAACTTATTCCCTGTTTTTATACTCAGCTGGCAAAACATCTCCCACCCAGAACCATCGGTTACCACTGGAATCTGGCCTTCAGCACATCGAAGCATGGCATGAGCATTAAGACGCTGTACCGAGCCATGCAGGATCAGGATTCACCCATGCTGCTGGTCATCAAAGACAGTGATGGACAGGTCACACTCTTCTCTTTATCTCTCACAAGACCTTGGTTTCAGACTTTGACACAGGATTAGAAAAATACAACAGTATTAAAACACCAGAGTCCTCATATCTCATAAGACCAGAAACACTGTAAAGATTTTGGTTCAGTGTTTCCTAATCAGATCTGCTCTCTGTGCTCTTGTAGATATTTGGGGCTTTGGCATCAGAACCGTTCAAAGTCAGTGAGGGTTTCTATGGCACAGGAGAGACTTTCCTGTTCACCTTTTATCCACAGTTTGAGGTTTGTGTTAAGTTTATGTATGATTTTTCCTTACAGGCAGTTTGAAAAGAATTCTGATCTCGTCTGTCATTTGGCATTTTCAGTTTCAAGACTTTCATGTGCAAAATTCATTACAGGATTTACTCTGAAAAATGCAATTTTTTTTCTCACTGACAGGCACACAAATGGACTGGGGATAATCTGTTCTTCATTAAAGGTGACATGGACTCTTTAGCCTTTGGAGGAGGAAGGTCAGTTAACACCAGAGACCTCAACAATAATTAATATTATAATGAATCCTGATTTTCATTAGGCATGTTTGTGTAAGACAAAAATGAGTATGCAAATGTAAATGTGAAAGTTTGGCTCGCAAATTGCACGGTCATTGTCTCTTTACACCAAACTAAATTTGCAAAAAAAAATTGTCAGTGCTGATGGTGTAAGAGTGTTTGTTTCAAGTGTCTGTGCCATTTAGACTGGATGTGTTCAGGTAGGTAGATATAAAAAAATGCTGTTTAAACCCCTTAATCAGCAATTTTCTTAAAATGTTAAAGAGAAAAAAAAAAATTCTGATCTCAGACTTTTCAACAGTGGTGTATGTAAGGTATAATCAAAGGTTTGCCGTGCATTAAATGGGGGGTGAAATGCTCGTTTTCACTCAATATCCTGTTAATCTTGAGTACCTATAGAGTAGTACTGCATCCTTCATAACTCCCAAAAGTCTTTAGTTTTATTATATTCATAATAGAAAGATAGTCTGTACCGATTTTTCCCGGAAAAACACGACCGGCTGGAGGCGTGACGTGTGGGCGGAGCTAAGAATCACGAGCGCCAGTAGGCTTTTGAGTTGAGCGTGTCTGGAAGCTGTGACATTACCGTGAGGGAAAAACCATCATCCAAAACAAACCATGGCTTACAGTCAGATTCAGCCGTTTATTTATGATCCAGAATAAGATCCCGAGGCTGAAACTGAACGAGAGCAGCAGCAGCAAAGACTCCCTCTGAGCGGGGCTCGAACCCGAGTCTTGCCATGGGAGGTGGACACACTAACAAGGAGGCAGAGATATTTGAAGCAGTTTTACTCACCGCCTGCGGTTCCAACACACCATCGTGACCTTTTTTCGTTGGGATTGCATCATCCTTAAGAAATAAACGATACGTAAATCCGGCGTCAAACTGGGCCTTGTTTGTAAAACAAGCATCTTCGAAATGCAGGGAACAAACACAAACACTTGCACAACTCCGTTGATGCTCTGTAAAAAACTCCATCCACTGGTCCCTTAATGCTGTTTTTTTTTTTTTGGTAATCTGTGCAGGGTTGTCTTGCCCTGGCAACCAAAAACACACTTCTTTTGTGACATTTCGCGACGCTCTCGTTCTGATCAGTGAATGTCATTGCTCTGCTATACGGGAGCGCGCTCTTCCGGCAGACGTGCCCTTAGGACCGATATAAGGAAATTCCGCTCCCTCTGACGTCACACAGAGCCATACTTGGAAAAAACTTTCGGAAACTTGTGACAAACCGGAAGGAGTATTTTGGGAACAAAAATACTCCTTCAAACGTACAACTTAAATTTTTTAACTTTGTCCATGTTTAGCATGGGAATCCAACTCTTTAACAGTGTAAAAAAACTCAGTATGCATGAAATAGCATTTCACCCCCCCTTTAAAGGATTTTTAAAGGAATTGCATTAAAAATCCTTTAATGCATGGCAAGTCGTTGATCTTTGCAGTGCAATATTTGACCGAATGGGTAAAAATGACAGTTATTTTCATTGGGGCATATCAGATAAAAATGAAGTTTGTTAAGGATTTGTATCCAAGTACTCATGTGGAGTGTTTTTGTACTGTTATTAAGCATGTCTTACAAGAGAATGAAGGTTTGATTGGAGCACGTTTTCTTGCAGTGGTGAGTTTGGGCTTTGGCTGGACGAGGATCTTTATCACGGCAGGAGTCATTCATGCAAAACCTTCGGGAATCCCATGCTCTCCACGAAGGAGGATTTCATCGTGCAGGATATTGAGATCTGGTCGTTTGAGTAGCAGCTCACATGGAGGTACCTTTTGTTGAGAGAGTAACTGGCCACCAGGCAGATCCCAAACCTTACTGCACATCACCGCGGCTCCCAGGAAGCCCGTAACGGATGCTACTGTTACCGCGCTTGTCGTATGTTACTCCTGCATTTAATACAGAGCTCTTCTTTGTGCTGTTTAGTATGTGTGTGTTTTGTTCAAGCCGTGTGCAGTGTCAATAACCATCGGGACCCCCCGAGCACTTTTAACATCAAATGGAGATGAGGATGATGATGGTGGAGGAGGCAGCATGGGGTTTGGGCTACCCGAGAACTGCCATAGTCCAATTTAGCTGAGCCAAAGCGCCAGGAGTCTGTTGAAGAGATGGTGTTAGCCGATAGCACGTCACTACTATTGATGGGGGGAAGACTCAACTACAGAAAAAGAAATGCACACACATTCCCTTGCTCTCAGAGGAAGAACATGCATTTTTGGGACATCGACAGATGGCGGTGGCATCCATGAGAACACATTCGTAGTTTCTTTTGAGGCGAAATATTCAAGTGTTGTGAAATTTGTAGTTTTTTCTGTCGTTCACTATCATAGCACACCATGTCGAAGCACATGATCGGAAACCCCATAGTCGTAATGTTCTGTTCGGTGGGTTTTACGTGTGAGTGTGGCTAACGTCAACCCCTCCACTTCTGACGGGGCGACTTTTACTGTTCTTATGTGTCGCAATAGGTTTGTGGAATATGCAAATTCTTGTCCTGTGACCTCAAATAATCCAGACGGGGTACCTTTGTTTTCCCTGTTTCTCTTTCCAAGAGACCCTTTACGTCTTGTCAGATTACTTGCTTTTCTGGCTATCATTTGAAAAGCCTGAGACGTGGTTTAATTGTTTTTCATGAATATAATGACAATTCTATATTTATGTATATGATTATATATATATATATATATATATATATATATATATATATATATATATATATATATATATATATATATATATATATATATATATATATACATATATATACAAATATATATAATGATATATATATATTGCTGTTAAGTGTGACAGTGATCATTTTTTTGTGCTGATATCTCAGCTGTTACTAATATATTGTATATTACCCTGTAAATTAATGTTAAAATAGTAGATTTGTTCCTATATATATAAATATATAAATGACTATACAGTGTGTGGATTGGTGGGTTGCTTTTCGCACTTTATAAATCTAGTTTCAATCCAGGTTCTTCAGGCCTCATTAGCAGTAGCAGTACAGTATATATTTTTGTTTATTGTCTTTTAGATCATAGAGTAAATTAAATGGTTTATAAAGAGCTTGCTGCTACTGTGGAGAGGAAAAGTCTCAGCGGTCGAGCACAGGGTCGAATGTGACGGACGCCAGCAGGGAAAGTCTCTTTTTCTCACATGTCCTGTCCCAGCTTTTTTTCTTTCTTTTTTTGGTCTGGTATTTTGGGTTTTTTCGGTGTCTAGATTGACTGTGCACACAGCGAGAGGAACAAGTACATCCTTTCAGAGTCGCAGACGAGAAGTGCAACAAATCCTTCATCTACTTCACCGGAATATAATGTTACAGTGATGTATAAAGAACAATGAATACTAATAAATTCTTGTAACCTGGGACAGAATCAGGTCTCTTATGGTTTTTATTTCTTTGGTCTGGTCTCTGCACTACATAATAAGCAAGTAAATTAATCAATTTTGAATGCTGACTCCTTTAAAAAAAAAAACTGTTAATTCCATAGTATTTTGGAAGGTAATACAAAATGACAAAATGTTCGTCATGTTATATGAATATGGTAATTCATGTAACATGGCATTAAGTTATTTAGGCTTGTGAGATATATATATATATATATATATATATATATATATATATATATATATACACACACACTTTTGTGTATAGATAAAATAAATGGTTCATCATGCATGCATAGATCTCCTTAATTTGGTTCAGGAAGTCATGTGTCAACATGAAGCACTGCCTCCACCAATTTACTTCTGTAATTTGTAATTTCTGAGTAAAATTGCGTATTTATCGAGAAAAATATGTAAGGTGGTACTTCCTTTCATCCATTGACACTGTGGATCAACAAACTGAGGGAGGGGCTGAGAAGTAACAGTGATTCGTGTAAAAATGTCTCATAGAACAAGTAATTTCAACTTTTTATTGATTTATTAAATTACAGAGACATGTTAATAGCGATATGGAATAGCCACATTCTTAACTGTGAAAATTAACAGTTTTCGGATCAAACGACAGATCTAACAGTTCACATCAAACGACACAGAGAGTCTCTGATTGTGATGGACGATTGACAGGTGTCAAAATTAGGAGGGATAATGTTTGTAGGAAGGGTTTTGAGCACTGATCTAGAAGTCTACAATAGAGATTATATTATAGAGATAAGTGGTTTTGAGGTTATGGCCAGTTGCCATGACAGTACCGTTGCACTCATTGACAATATCGAGAACTTTGCAACTGTAGCACTGAAGAAGATTCATGTTCAATCTTTTTATTTTGTTTACAAGACCAGAGGGATGCTGTTTACATCCTGCTGGGGCAAGGGCGTCACCTGGTGGACATATAATTTGCACAAAATTTACTTTTTTTTTATTAATTTTTTATTATTCCACACACCTCTGTCCAATTATAAAAGAATGATACATTTTAAAATACAAAGCTAGAACAGGGTCTCAAATGTTACTGGGTCATTCCAGTCTGTTATAATATAAAAAAAAAAAAAATCAATATAAAAAGAGGACAAATTATATGAAAGAACAATCTATATAGAGTGGCTACACCGCCAGAAATACTATGAACACAGAGCCACAATTAGTCTTCACATTAAGCTTTTGGCCTCTTTTCAGTAAATATCCACATGATTTTACTTTATACTGAATGCCATATTCACTGCTCATATCATTTTTTGACGGCACAAAATGTTGAACGTTTAAACAATAGAGAAAGGCAAAAATGAAATTGGAAGGCCCCATGTGAAAATCATGATAAATGGACACAATTTAAAATAAAAAGTCTGAAATATGTGCAATAAAACAAGGCACATGAAGAAAACAAGTGCTTTAGCTACAAATGAGATGCAGCCCATTGATTGTCTTTAGTGTCTTGAAAACAGCTAAAATATATACACAAATTTACAACTTAAGCAGCCGAGTGGTTTAATCTTTATGAATTGAAGAATTAATTTATTTTGCACTCAGAAATGGTAGTAAAAACACACATTTCTGACTGGACGAAAACATCAAGAAATTAAAGTAGACCAGATTTACTTAATGCACATCCCTCTGAAACATGTGAGACTGTATAAGAAATAGTTTGTAAATGTTGTTTCATGCTGACATGAAACTAAAGCACAGGATTTAACCTCGTTTAATTGCAGGATAAGGCTGAATTCACTACATCAAAGGGTCTTTGTCTATTACTATCAGACACCATATGCATTTCCTCATCCGACACTTGTTCCTTGTGCAGTGTCTGACATGAAACCCTTTTTCCCAAATAATTAGGCACTCGGATTTAGCCAGCAGATTTGTCATGTTCCACGACCGAAGGCATCAGTTTCTTTTTCAGTTTGACAGAAGATCCTTCCTAGTAAATCAGGTACTGTAACTCCGAGTAAATAAGAGGAAACATGACGGCACAGGCTCTGTACATTATGGCTATGCTGTTGACCAGAGCTCGTGGTATGGTGAGCCAGGATTCAGATCTGAAGCTGAAGTATATGGCGTATAACGCCACAGCGAAAAAGTGACAAATCAGAGTGAAGGGTTTCGGTGACAATCTGAGGAAACAAAAACGTCAGAAAAGATGTCAGAAATCTGCAAAAACCAGTTGAAGACATCTAATTTCAGGGGCACACTGATGTTTAAAGTTCTCAGTGGCAGATTTTTTGTAAGTGAATACTTACACGGACAGAAGGCCGATCGGTCCATTGATGCATTCTCCTCCAAGCTTGAAATAGTGGAAACAGGCTTTTCTCAACTGATGCAGTGAATCTGAAAATAGATACTTTAGTTGTGAACCTTATGATTTTTAGAACTGTTTAAGTGAAATTTTCAGTGTTTTGTCACTTACTGTCGGTCGCAGCAAAGAGTTCATACAGAGCTTGAGCCAAAACGTTCACCACAAATGAATGAGATGATTTCCGTTCCCAGTGGAATTTCTTCTTTGCCTGACAACAGCAACAGAGTCTTCATTGCACATTTCCGTTTCTCAGATCCACTATGAGGATCAAACATTAATCCAATGCAATCTGTTCCTAAATCTGTTGAGGTGCCGTACTGTCTACAAATGCATTTCTTTAATACAAAGCTTCTTTATAAGCATTGATGGTTCCAAGAAGAACTTTTAAAATCCATGCAACCTTAAATACACAAAAAGGTTCGTTATAATAAAATAAAAAATCTTCTTGAGAATATTAAAAAACCTTTTAAGAACTGTTCGCTGACAGATTCTTCAGAGGCACTAAACAAACCTTTTGGATCTTTGAAGTTTGTATTGTTATGCCTCATCTAATAAGCATAAATGTATACATAAACCACAGATATATTTATCAATTAAAAATATTTATAGTATTACAGTATGTAGGCAACTCACTAGGTTTTGCAGCCAAGTTGATATTAAATATGTTGTTGTTTTCTGTTTAATGTGCAGTGAATCTTCCAGACTCTGACCACTGTAACTGCAGATGTTACCTGGAGCACAGCTGTGTTGTCATAGAGATCAGGGATGTTCTTGAGCAGCTCTCTCCAGATGCGGATGTCGTTCAGCACCACACTCATGCCGCCGCCGGTCAGAGGATGACGCATGTTATACGCATCGCCTAACAGCAGAACCCCTGATGGAGGACAGGTGGGTCAACACTTTTACACATAAAGCTGCAGCTTTTCACTCTGCATCTGGACGGGGTTTTTGGGTTATACAAATTGTCATGACATCCAATGTTTAATTTAACTGTTAATGTAACATCCACATTTTAGAGTTTTCCTGCCTTAAAACTGTATTGTTCCAACATTTGACCAATCATTTCCTGATTAAGTTTCTTATGCTAACCAAGGCTGCATTTATTTGATCAGAGATACTGAAAAAACAGTAATATTATTATAATTTAAAATGTCTGTTTTCTATTTTAATATAATTTAAAATATTATTTATTCCTGTTATGCAGAGCTGAATTTTCAGCCTCATTACCCCAGTCTTCAGCATCGCATGATCCTTCAGAAATCATTCTAATGTGCTGATTTGCTGCTCAAGAAGCATTTCTTATTTTTGACTATTTTAACTATTTCTCTGAAAATAGCTGTGGTGCTTACTAACTTTGTGGAAACCAAGATACACATTTCAGAGTTTGGGTTAAGTATGTAATAAACAAGGCTTACCGTGTTTATTGACTGGTGCAGGCGGCAGGAAGCTGGCAGGCATTGTTCTCAAGCGATCATTCTGCAGCGCCAACATGAACGGCTCCTTTAAGTGCTCTGTTTAAGCACAATACACATATGTGTGAGCATATTGTCATTTAAATGCCTTAATTGCATTGTTGTCATCTATAAAGAAATACAACTGAAATAAGAATTTCACAAATCCATGATTGTACCTGGTAGTTGTGGGTAGATTTTTTCCGTCATGTACCCCATAAGGTCTCGAGGCATGTCTCCTCTGATGTCCACCAGAACCCGAGTTTCATTGGAGGAGATCTGATAGATCAACACTGGGCTGGGATCAGCTAGAACCAGCTCTGCATGGTTGGGCTTGAACTGAGGAGAGTCCTGGAAGAGAGCAGCATAACACAATCAGTCATTGTGTTACTTGGGAATTTTTAACAGAGAAATGCAACCGTCATCTTTTGTTTACCTTTATTATGCATCCAACAAAATGAGAAGACACTTTAGCTTTCCCAGAAATCAGATTCTTACGGAACTTGGAGAAACATCCGTCAGCAACTACAGTCAGGGGAGCATGGATCTCCTGAGAGAGAGAGTAAAATTACTATATAAATATGATATAAAACCATAACCGTCCTTTTACAAATATTACAGCCAAGTGTAAGTGTGTCATTACCTTGATCGTCCCCGAATCCTTCTCCCTGTACAGAATTCCAGTCACACATCCGTCTTCTTCCTCCAGGCTGGTCACTGTTCCCTCCTCAAACTTCACACTGTGCAAATAAGACATAACATTAGATCCATCAGTCTCCAAATCCTAATGATTCAGAAAATTGCATAAGAGACCCAAGGCCACGGAAACACAAACTTATTATTAAAGAACCTGTAGGTACTGTATAATCTCACCATATATGAAATCTACAGTCAAATGTGTTTTCTAGCAGTGGTTTTGTATATCAGTTTTAAACAGTCTGGTACTTACTTGGGCTCAGCGAGAGCAGCTCGGCGCAGTCCCATGATGAAGCGTCCGTGGTGGAAAGCACGTCCCCCCTGAATGCTGCTCTCCTGCTGGGGATAAGGGATCTCCACCTCCGTTCGGCTCTCCAGGTCATGGATTACATAACCGTTCACCACATGGGCGTCCAGACCTTCAACAGCATCTGAGAGATGACAAAGAGGTTGTGAATATAAAATGCAAAGCTGAAAAGCGCAATATGACAGATCTATGCAATAAAAGCAGCTTGATCTATTCATTAGATATCTAAAAATATGTACAAATATATTTGGAGTATTTGAACAAGCGTGCATTTAATAGAAAGATCAGATGAAGTGGGACTGTAAACAGGATATGTGTACCCTCCAGGCCAAGTTCTTTGAGTGCCCGATATCCTCCCGGCTGAAGAAGTTCTCCCACTATCCGATCTGGTTCTCTCATGTCCCTCTCCACCACTGTGACCCTCCGGCCGTCCCGGGCCAGAACGGCGGCCATGGCTGACCCCAGCACACCAGCACCCACTATGATGACCTCTGGATCCTCTCCCTGACTGGACTGACTGTCTGTCGCCCTCTTTCGCTTTACATCTCTCTAGTTAGAAAGAGTGATGAAAGAATGAGAATTCTAATAATAAGACCTTTTGTAAATAATAATATATTTTTTAATTAATAGTTAGAAACGTCATTAACAAGACAAAAAATACATTGTGTGTGTGAGTGTGTGTGTGTGTGTGTTACTTAAATTAAACTTTAACTGAAATAAAATAAAGTATACAAAAACCTAAACATATTTTATTTCAGCTATTTGCAAAGAAAGCATTTTGCATTGAGATTTAGCTGAACTTGATGTAAAATAACAACTAAAATGTATAAATGCTGTAGCCTATAGAAATTATTATTATTATTTCATGGCAAATACGCACAAAATTACTTTAAGGTGCTGTATGTAATGATTGACACCGAGTTGTTGAACCATACTTCCAGTGATCATTTTAACAGCTTAAAATAGTCTACATGGAAACTAAATGCAACTAACTATATAGAAAAACAAAAGCAAAGACAAAAACATTATCTCACCTTCTTAGAAATGCGACTGCCACAGTCTGTAGTGGACTTGGAGAAGAGTTTTTTGGTCGGAGGAAAGGAAGTCAAGAGGTTGAGAGGAATCTGGACAAATTGAGGCGTTTTGAGCGTCTGTCCACGAAAGCCGAGACACGTGACTATCAGCCCCACAGACACGCACAGCACCGCGGCCAGCAGCAGCTCTCTGGGCGCGTCACTCACCAGGGCATCGCATTTCTTATAGATATATGTGAAACTTGCAATTCCAAGAAAGGTCCACATGTCGAAACTCAGTTCAGAACTCAAAACAAAAAAATATAATAATAATAATAAGAGAAAAATGTCAACAGCAGTCTCGAAAGACAAGCACAGGTGACCAGGTGATCAGACTTTTGAGTTATTGTTCCATACAAAAACTGAGAAAAATATATCGTTTTTACGTTTTTCTTAATATTTTAGGTAATGACTTCAGTGAAAAGCCTCTTATTATAAATAATCATAAATAAAAAGTACGTATAATACCCAGCACATCAGTGCACTCGAGCTGGTGCGACGCTTCTAGGTGATGCTGAATAATTTATGATAATGAGGGCGCGGATCTTCTTGCAGTTTGTAGCCAGCAGCGTCCCGCCTCCTCGCTTTAGAACGAACCAATCAGAAGCGAGTATTTGGTGAGCAGAGCTCACGCTATCTGGCCATTGGCCCATCCAAGGCTGCTGGTTGGCGAATAGACTGCAGTATGATGTGATGTCACAGAGAGGTTGCGTTTGGCAGATGTTGCGAGTAAAGAGCGTTGTTCAACATAGTCTTAAAAGTGCACGTTGTATTAAAAAAGGGTAAAAATATATTTATGCCTATACATTGGGGACAATAAATAATAAAATACTTTATATAAATAATAATACATATTAAAATAATAATGAAATATTATTTTATACGTTCAAATATGACACCCCCACCCCCAGCTGATCACACACTGAGATAACCAAGACCAAAAAACTCAATTTAACTCATGACTAATAAAAACAAACGCCACTTTAAAACAAGAGCTTATGGCATGATGTCATGAAGATAAAAGAAAACATTAACCTCACACCATAAAACAAGGGTATCCTGTTTTTTAAGGTTTCCAACAAAGGCATGCTTGCAGAGTTGTATATACATTTTGTTGTATTACCTTTAATTTATTATTATTATTGAAAATAATAATATAGCAAATATAATTCATTGTCTTTATAAAAAAATAATAAAAACATGAACATAATTTCAAGAAATGTTCTCCTTAAAATTTCAAAAACACAGTAGGCCTATTTATTTTAAAAGGACAGTTCCACCCCTGTCTAATGACTGTAATCATGTGAGATTCTGGCCAGCTGATCTCAAGCCTCTGTGTGTTTGAATGAGTTTGGCCTTTTTATTTGGTCTTCTTCACAGTCAAGTGTATCGTCAAGAAGATGCTCTCACAATCATAATTATTCATTGACACACTGACTGATCTCTGAAGATGTTTGGAAGCCATAGCAGCTCTGCAGGAGCAGGGACACATTTGTATGTAGGGATTTATTTATTTACTGTTACTGGTATTACTGTTACTTAAAAAAATGGTGGTGGGGGGGGGTTACAAAATATTCAGCATTCTTTAAAACTGATGTTGGTCTTGCTCACTTATTTTGAATAATTCTTGTTTTGTAAATTAGAAACAAATCAATGTCTGCAGTTCAGCCTGTAACCACACGGCCACTCTCTCTCTCTCTTTACCCACTAATTTCTCAATAACGGCTTTTTCAGATTTAACAATTTTTTTTAAACTAGACCAAGTATAAAATGAATGCATTGTACACTTAAATGAAAATGAAAGTATTTTACATTTAATTATTTTTTAAAAATTAGTAAACAGGAACAAGTTTTAACAACCAGTAATATTCACTATGAAGCAGAAATTCTATTGTAAATTCCCCAGCTGGTTGTGAAATACAGTGCAATAAACTTTTCCGTGTGAGAATACTTCATTTTCATGCTGTTTTACTAGAGTATGAGCTCTGAAACAGAAAATAATTGCACCAAAATGTCAAAGAGGGAAACCAGCCTCAGTTGTTAACTAATGTGTAATTTGTTTATTTTTATGTTAATGCTACGAAAATGTTACGCTTTTCTAACCATTTTGGCATGAGGACAAATAGAAACTAGTCACTTTTACTTAAGGTGTTTAGTTTATTGTAATGTAGTTATAAAATATCTGATGCAGAAAAATCAACAAATTTAAAAAGCACAGGACAGTACCCAGATTCATAAATACAGTATTTACACATTATAGTACACAAGAAAAAACAGCAGGGTCTTTGGTCTGAAACGCTACATAAAAACAAAACAAAAAAAGTTTAACCCATTGCTACAGTTCATTTAGAAGCCTAACCAGAACGAATGCTTTGGCTTGGTGGAGAAAGGGCCATTCCTTTACAACATGCTTTTTCTTCCCATACCATTGCACTTGAAGGCAAAATAAATCCACCGAATTTACCAGGCACTAAGAATGAGGCACTTGTGCACCTGGCCAGCGAGACTAAGGATTGGCATGTGGAAGATGCTATACTTGTTAAGAGTTCTCCTATGCGGTGGAATCTGGTGGCTTTTTGTCTTTCTTCTTTTTCTTAGTCTTCTTGGCCTGGCAGCGTTTGCACAAGCAGCACAGGATGCAGGGAGAAGCCAGCAGCAGCAGTGGTGATGTCACGAGCACGATGATGCTGACGCCCACCAGTATACCGACCACCTAAACACCACCACAACACAAAGACAAGAGGTCTGAGCAGGAGGTCAACCAGGATCTTACTACATGTGAGTAGATTCATCTAACTTCATGATAGTAACAGTCCAACTTTGGCGATAAAAATGAGAAAAACGGAAATTAGTAAATGTCTGACATCATAAAAAAACTGGCATTCCAGCTAACCTGTGTCCTGTTCCACATGACAGAAGCTCTGGAGTGCCCCAGCTTGTTTCGGCATGGTCCTTTATCATAATGTCTCAGAAATATATCACCCTGTAACGCAAGGAAATTTTTTTATGTAAAAATAATAAATGTCACAACAAAGAAAGATATAGTAAAAGAGTGTATAATAACACAACAATAAGAATAATAATGATAATTGTTTTTTAAATAATAATATTATATTAAAATTGAATTAATAATTTATATACATTATTATTATTATTATTGAAATTTAATAAAATATTTAAATTGATTATTATTATCAATAGATACTTATATTTCATAATTTTTTATTTTCAATTGAAAAAATAAATGTTTTCATTTTAAATAATAATAATAATAAAATTATTAAAATTGAAAATTGTTGTAGCTGTTATGTTAATATTATATAAAAATTTAATTAATAGAAAAATAATTGAATTTTCTTAGTAGTAGTAATAGTAGTATAATAAAATAAAATGTTTATATAATATAAAATGAAATATCTTTTATTATTCATATAATATATACTTGTGATATTGATATAAATTGGTTTTAAATTTAAATTATTGTTGTAGTAGTATTAGTAGGAATAATAATAATAAAAATAATAATTACTATTTATAATGTCATTTCTAAAAAAAACAAGGTGTGCCCGTAGAACATGTGCAATTTATACTGCTTCTAATATCATGATTTAATCATGGTACTATGTTCAAATCTACTCACATCCAGATTCTGAAGGCAGTACCAGCAGAAGGTGTGTTTGCAGCTCTTGCAGAGCATCTGCGCGCAGCCCTGATTGCGCTCTATGTAGACACCACACACTGGACACCGTTTAATGGCTGCATCAGTATCAGCGCTGCTCAGTGCACTGCAGAGATGACACACAGAGCACGTTTAGAGGGCCGTGTTATGGAACTGAATGAAGAACAGTTGTTCGGTCACACTGACCTGTCTGCTGATGGTGCCATCAGTGGCTGGTGCTGGGAGCAGGAGTGTCCATCTGTCCAGAGGCTTCTGCAGTCGCAACAGAAGACAGCATGGCACGTGGGGCAGGGCACAGGAACCGGTTTGCCTTCGGTTCCGGGTGTCACACTGCACACGGCCTGACAGTCCAGCTTGGGACACCAAGCCTTACTGGGGTCTAACTGAACTCCTAAAAAAAAAAAACGAAAGAAAGATTGAGGTGAAAAAATACATTTGAAGCTAAAAAAAAAAAAGATTAGGCAACGCCAATTCATTTTATTGCAAATTTCACTTCCTCATTGACATTTTTTCACTGCGGTTTACTGTTAACAGTGACAAATCCGGGACGTTCTTGCAGTCTCGGAAAGACGCGAATACTAACGTCACAGTTTGCTCTGACACTACAGACAATCTAGACGATTCCTAGCATGTTGGGAGCAGTTCAGATGCAGACAGAGGCAGTGGGAGAAGAAAATCAGAAAATGCAATGTTTGCATTTGCAGACAGTATAGACAGACATCTATATCAAACTATCAAGTCATGTTTAAATGCAGTGTTTGAGTAATATCTTGTGTAAGATGCATTCATCTGTTTATTTTTATTTTTTTTAAACGCAGCAAAGATGCATCCTTCTCTTGCAGCGATTTCCCACAATCCAAAGATATTTTTTGTTTATTTTTATTAAAATAATTTTCAGTTTAAATTTTAGTGTTTAAATTAAATTACCTGGGTTTCCTCTGAATCTGAACTGAATCTTGTTCCACAGGACAGATCATAGTCTAAGAGATCTGATCAGTTTTGGTTGATTTTCAATTGCTAGCCTATATTTTAAACTAGAGATAGAAATAACACAGTATAGCTAAAATCAGTAATAACCACTTACTGCCATAAACGGTCTAATAAACCTAAAAGTATGCTTTAAAACCTTTATAACTCAAACGCTTAACTAAAACTGTTTGTTCCTGCCTTTCACATTCATTGATTTTCAGTGATGGTTACAGTAACACTGTTCTTCATGAGTTATTACGGGAAGCGATACATAAATACATGCATACATCCATGAAGCAGGAAAAGCACGTACCTCTTTCAAATCTGAGCCGCAGATAGAGCTCAAACTGATCGCTGGGGGCAAACGAGGCCAGCTGTACAAAGAAGGATATGATTTCATATTCAGGTCATTTTGGAACAGCATATCATGATAAACAGCACATCAGGTAAAAAAAAAATCAGATCTTGTGTAGGAGAGTAACTGGTAAACATTGCAGAATAAATCCAGATGTAGGCACATGATCCTGCTTATCACACATCTACATAATACATATAATTGGGAATGTTTATTATATCACAAGAAAACACTGAAATAATACAAAAGAGGTAAAAAATAAAATACATGAAACATCTGAGTGTCATAAAGTTTTCCAAAGACCAGAGTCATGACACCAGGTAGGATTTATATGACTGTGCTTTGATTTATGATGCATTAGTTCACAAAGCAGGTTGGTTAATCTCATGAGAGGAAAAAAATGCTGGGAAACATTCGACTGATGAAAAACATTTGTGATAAATAAAGCCATTGTGTTCTTGTTGAGATTAATGCTGTGGAAACCAAAAGCAAAATGAACATTTAGGCTGCAGGACCCAGAAAACCCCCGACAAATTACATCAAAGTAAATATATTTGGTTTTCACTTTTGATCCAATTCATTTGCCATGGCATTGTTATGAGGTTTCTAAGCTTAAGGCTCCAAAACTCTGTTAATTTACACTACTGTTCAAAAGTTTTGAGGTCATTTTTTTTTAGAAATCAATACTTTTATTCAGTTAGGATTCATTTAATTGATGAAAATGTGAAATGTTTCACAGAAATACTGTTCTTTTCAACTTTCTATTCATCAAAGAATCCTGCAAAATGCATAAGTTTCCACAAAATATTAAGCAGCACAACTGTTTTCCACATTGATAAAAATAATGTTTCTGTGAATGTTTCTTGAGCAGTAAATCAGTATATTAAAATGATTTCTGAAGGATCATGTGACACTGAAGACTGGAGTAATGATGCTCAAAATTCAGCTTTGCAACACAGGAATAATTTACATTTTAACATAATTTGTTTTTTATTTTAAATTGTATTAATATTTCACAATTTTACTGTTTTAGTTGCATTTCTAATCAAATACATGCTGCCTAGGTGTTAGGTAGTGGAAGGATTTGTTTGCGCACTCAATATTTGTAGCGTGATCTGCGGAACCAGAAACTTTTGTTGACTGAAAAAAGAAGAACCGAGAGCGAAGTGAGCGAGACAGACAAACGTACCTCAGAATCCAGCAGGGTTCCGGTGTTCTTGCAGGCCGGATCAGGGCAGGTGATGGCACTGCCCGCGCCGCCCTGAATAGCCAGCTGGACATACTGCCTTAAACACTGCAAACACAACAGAGCTGGGACTTTTGTGCAGTGTGTGTGTGTGTTTGTTATCACAAGAGACTATTATAGTTTTTTGTTAATATTTTGTATTTTCATTTACATTACAAATTTAGTCATATTGTCTTTGCCATTTTTATTACTTTTCTGTCAATTAAAAAATGTCAATATAGTTTTTCATAATTATTTCAGGTTTTATCTTAGTTATGAAAGTAAAACCAGTTAAATAAAAATGAAAATATTGCCTTGGCAACTAGCTGAATTAAACTAAGCTTGACTTTTATTTTTTTATGCTTTTAGTTTTCATTAGCCTAACTATAATATCCCTAGGCAAGATGATCAATGTCCAGAATGAAACAGTTTTGATATTCTACTAGCAAAATGTATGCTTTGCAGTGGAAGCAATTGTTGAATGAATGTTAGAGTACAATAGAAGAAAGTGTTTAAACTTAAAAAAAAAATGCCACACTTCAGCTTAAAAAGCATTAAAAAAAAAAAAAAGCAAAATGAATTGTAAATCTGACCCACAAGATTTGATTCAGAAGAATAGGCTAGATTTGGCTAATCTTAGATGGCATGTGAAAGATATATCCCCAGCTCAGCGAGACTGAAACTATTGTGCTTTGTTTAATATATTTATTTGACACCAACCTTGTGCTAATAAACCATACCACAGCTAGAGATAAACACCTGCTTATGGCAAGACATTTGTATATTACTAGTACTAATGTAATGTATGTAAATAGCAACTCGCATTACAACACATTTCAGTTTTTAAGATAAATATAGATCTATTCAGCAATGCTCTTACCTGCACACAGAACACACAGTTACAGGACTGCAACGTGCTGGTGTCCAGTTCAGGACAGTCGCTCAGGCAGAGTTTACAGTGGATCATGGCTTTTTCTGCCTCCATGCCTGCCTCCTGTTGGTGTTTAGTCCTTAAACTTCAGAAACAGTGAAGTTTCGTCGTCCATGCTTCTAAAGAGAGGAACAAACCAAGCTGAGCTGGATAGATTGCAACGTTTAAGTTCTAACATCAGAAAGGTTACAAAACGCAGGTTACGCACTGCAATTGAGTAATAACGGAAAAAAAAATTATTCAGCAGAAACGTTAATGGATCCGCCTGAAGTCAGTTTTGGCTAGAATCACATGCAGACCGCACAGAAACATTTAAAAACGGTCAAAACTCACTGTTAGTGGGAAGCTGTGCTATTAGCTGACTGTCTAATCTCATTTGTGTTGTAAACACCGCCTCAAAACCCGCTCAGCCTGCCTTTTAATGAGACTACAAACGAGTCGATCCGGAAGAACAAGAGATCTAGATTCCAGATTGAAGTCTTCTAGTCAACATTCCTGTCCCGCATAGCGACCGAATCCCAAACGGGAAGAAGTCATAATAACATAATCCAGGATAAAGCTAGATTAGAGGGCCCTGCCTGCCTCGACAGGTCTGAAGAACGGTGAATGGGATGAAAGCATGAGGTGGATAGAATCGTCACATTTTTATCCATGGCATATTTGTGCTCTTTGCATTTATGTTTCCTCTGTCACAATCAATGTGGATAACGTCACTGCCCTAAATGTCCACTGTCTCCCCAGTCAGTATTGATTGGCAAGACACGTGCGTCGTTCACTGACACTTGCAAGGTTTTTTTTTCCTGCCATGTCATTGTAATTTTGACAGAGAGTTTGCACTGTTTTTGGAGTTTCAACCCTCGTGACCGAACAGCAATAAAGATCTAGGAAGAAAATGGTATTAGGAAATGTGCTCAATCAGCTTGTGTGTGTGTGTGTGTGTGTGTGTGTGTATAAATAATTGCAAAAAGAAAAAAAGAATCCCAAACAAAAGAATAAAGGATCAGGAACAAATGGTATTTAATAATTAGGAAATGTGCTGAATCAATGTCTGGCAGGACTATGATTAATGTCCTGAATCACTATTGATCAGCCCAAAAACATAATTGGTTAAATCTCATAAAGTGGGTCACTCTGTAAATCTAGGTGAGCTCACTGGCATTTCTCAGCATTGAACATTATTTACATATACTTTGGTTTTGTGCAAAGGGAAGTGAACCACATGGCTCTTCCCAACAATTATTAATATGATGGTGCAGTAAAATCTTCCCAAATGGGGAACCGAAAATAGTTTTTAGTAAACAACTTGGTCAAAACAATATAAACTGTAATAATAATAATAATAATAATAATAAAAAGACAGCTGATTTAATCATTTTAATCTAGATCAAAATAATGCATGGAATGTAAGGTTTGTAAGCAATGAAACTCAGGAAGAAACACTGATAAATACTATAGCTGTGTCCCAAACTGCATACTGTACTTTTTTGTGCATGTGTGTAGTAAGAAGAACGCAATTCGTATGTACTACTACAGCATCTGTCACACTGCTTTACTGAAATCTTCACTTTTCCTAATCTAGTTAGAAAATTAATAAACCTGGCACTGTATATTCAAAATATTATTGGCTTCTTGACAAATTGGCTTGTGTTTCCCTTTTGAGGGTCTCTTTGGATAAACGCGTCTGCTAAATAGATAAATATAAATGTAAATTCATGACTCCTCTCCTGTGGCCTAATGGGATACTTACTGTAAGAGTCTATTGGATGCGCACTTCAGAATCTTGGGTGTAAAAATTAATCCAAATATAATAATATTTGGAGAGAGTCCATGTTAGGCATCCTACAATGCAATACATTTGATATGACGAGAAAAAAACCTGTAAATTTTAATATATCCTGCTTGATTCACTTAAATTAAGACATTTTTACACAAGCTGTATTACAATACATCTACTGTATTTACTCTGTGTAAACGAGTAGCAGTAGCAAACTACTTTCTCTCTATCGTAAAAAGTAATGGGCAGCACATACTACGCAGTATGCAGTACAGTAGTTTTCAGTTCAGTAGTCCATTGTCCGTTGTGACGTCGTAGAGATTTTTTCCGCTAATAACAAACAACTATTCTGCTAATTAATGTCAGTGTTACTGTAACTGTAGTATGGTTACTTTCGGGCATAAAATACACATTTAATGTACTTAATTTTCATGCAAACACACTGCAGCTCCCACATAACAAATCAGCTCAAATACAGACCAGGTAGTGCTTTAAAACTTAATGTGTTTCCTACCTAGACCGCATTATTGCGGAACAGTCGCCCGAAAATCAGAACGCGAATGACGAGTTGAAATAGTTCTGAATCTACAGTAGGTGTGGGGGTATAATATGTTTTGAGACGCAGTAATAAACTCAGCTCACCTTTCACTGCACTCGTGTCCACCGCAGTGATTATCACGCGCATCTGAGATTGAAGATGCTACAGATTCTTGGATGATCTTCAGACAGTCTGGTTTACATCCCCGCACTCCCACCTCGATAATGAAGAGGAGCCGTAAGTTACACGCCCGTCATGTTGCACAGTTTGCGTGTGAAGTTATCGGACTGTGTTAAAGGGTTTGGCCACTTCCTGTTTTCTCCTCCCACTGACGTTCAACGTTAACTCTTTCAATCATCTTTCGAATATTCTCAAATTGTGCTTGGAAGTTAATAATAAAAATTATATATATATATATATATATATATATATATATATATATATATATATATATATATATATATATATATATATATATATATATATATATATGCGTAGGCTGATGATGGTTAAAGTAACTGATGATATTAAGAGTTAAGCAACTGATTGGTTCATGCTGCATATGCAGCCAATGAGGTTACTACCCTCCACCTTCCCCAGCTCCACCTGTATAGATCGGCCATGTGTTTTTTTATATGCTATTTCTGCAGCAGCAGTACAGGTGGATCTCAATAAATTAGAATGTCGAGGAAAAGTTAATTTATTTCAGCAATTAATAAAAGACTGAAGTAGTTTAAGACTTTGGTTAATTGTGATGATTTTGGCTCACATTTAACAAAAACCCACCAATTCACTATCTCAACAAATTAGAATATGGTGACATGCCAATCAGCTAATCAACTCTTAACAGCTGCAAAGGTTTCTTGAGTCTTCAAAATGGTCTCTGAGTGGCCACACAATCATGGGGAAGACTGCTGATCTGACAAACATTCATTGCCAAAGAAGCTGGCTGTGCACAGAGTGCTGTATCCATGCATGTTAACAAAAAGTTGAGTGGAAGGAAAAGTCTGGAGGAAAAACCAACCGAGAGAACCGCAGCCTTATGAGGATTGTCAAGCTAAATCGATTCAAGAATTTGAGTGAACTTCACAAGGAATGGACTGAGGCTGGGGCGGAGCCATCAAGACCCACCACACACAGACGTGTCAGGGAATTTGCTGAATCACAGACAACATCAGAGGCATCTTACCTGGGCTAAGGAGAAGAAGAACTGGACTGTTGCCCAGTGGTCCAAAGTCATCTTTTCAGATGAGAGTAAGTTTTGTATTTCATTTGGAAACCAAGGTCCTAGAGTCTGGAGTAAGGGTGGAGAAGCTCATAGCCCAAGTTGCTTGAAGTCCAGTGTTAAGTTTCCACAGTCTGTGATGTGTTGGGGTGCAATGTCATCTGCTGGTGTTGATCCATTGTGTTTTTTGAAAACCAAAGTCATTGCACCTGTTTACCAAGAAATCTTGGAGCACTACATGCTTCTTTCTGCTGACCAGCTTTTTGAAGATGCTGATTTCATTTTCCAGCAGGTTTTCGGCAACTGCCCACACTGCCAAAAGCACCAAAAGTTGTATTCATAACCATGGTGTTGGCGTGCTTGACTGGCCAGCAAACTCACCAGACCTGAACTCCAGAGAGAATCTTAAACAATGAGAAACAAGAAACCAAAAAATGCAGATGAGCTGAAGGCCACTGTCAAAGAAACCTGGTCTTCCAGACCACCTCAGCAGTGCCACAAACTGATCACCTCCATGCCACGCCGAATTGAGGCAGAAATTAAAGCAATAGGAGCCCTTACCATGCATTGAATGCATGTACACTAACTGAACATACCTTCCAGAAGGCCGACAATTCACTAATTTTTTTTTCTTTTTTTTTTATTGGTCTTATGAAGTATTGGTGGGTTTTTGTTAAATGTGAGCCAAAATCACAATTAAAAGAACCAAATATTTAAACAATATTTAAAATTTATTTAATACACAAGTTTCACAATTTGAGTTGAAGTACTGAAATGAACTTTTTCACAACATTCTAATTTATTGACATGCACCTGTATGTCTTAAATCGCTGTATGCATTGGCACTAGCAAGTTCCTGTACTTCTGCAGCAATAATCTACAACTACAGCAATAACCAACAGCAGCAGCAGCAATATTGCAGATCTTTTCCTCCAAGACCAAATACGTTAATATTGTCATATCCATAACCATGCTAAAATCTTCTGAGCTGTCATGATTATATATATATTACAATCTAAATATTACATATTCAAACCCTGATTTAAGAAAGACACCCAAGCTGTTTTGAGGCCTTTCCTCCTCTCACTGAAGCAGATATGATGACTAATAACAAGAAACTTGCTCATTTACATTACATTTAGCAGCCAATTTTATCCAAAGCAGCTTACAGTGCATTCCGGCTATACATTTTACCTGGGAATCAAATCCAAAACCTTTTGGGCTGCTAATGCAATACTATATCACTGAGCCAGAGGAACATTATTCCCTGCTGATGTGCTAATATCACATCACCAGGCGACATAATGTATTCTAGATCATGCGCTTGACATTCATATATTCATAACATTCCATTACAACCAATTTACTCTCCAGTACTCACCCTCAGATCCAAGTCTAATGGATTATTAAATTATCAAAGAAAAAAAATGGGTTCACATAAAAACCATTATGAAAAAATCTTATGAGAGAAGCTTGTCTTTTCTTCCATGTGCCTTTATGAGAGCAACCTTATATTAGCTCAATATAAGTCTATGATCTGTGTGAGTGTCTTTGTGTTTGAGGGGCATTCTCATCCATCATGCTGTGCAGGTATTGCAGCTGTAGTTGCCGTAAGGCTCTCATTACAGGGGAAACTGGCTGTTGCTGGTGCATGCGTTGAAGACGAGTGCTTTGGCTTGGCTCAGGCCACAGAAACCTGATGCTGCACCTTGCGTTCAGTGCATCGCTGGCATTTCTCAGTCAACATTCCACTCTAGGCTTTAAAAGGATGTTGGCACCATTCAGTCTTCTAAACCTGCATGCAATTTTGCCTAATGCCTCTGTCAGGTTCAGGGACAAACCAGCTGAAATGTGGTCTCAGTGCTCTTTGGAGCATTGTTACTAAGTCTGATTTCGGTACTTTAGTACATTTTCTATATCAGTTAATCAGTGAACTGTAATATGTCAGCTGCTAGACCACCCGAGCACTGTAATAATACAGCATTAACAATACACACGGCACAATCACAGACAATCTTGTGACATTACTCCATGACAATAAGACACATTTTACAGATTGCACAAAAAATAATAATTTTAATACAAGTCAATACAAAATATTTAATTATTATTAGTTTGTTTGTTCATTTAATTATTTGTTTATAATTAATACTACCAGATTGCACAAAAGTAATGTATTTTTAATACAAATTAATAATTATATACAAAATATTTATTTATTATTTGTTAGTTTAATTTTTTATGTATAATTAATTACTCATTTTAGCCCCAGAAAGGGAAAATTATTTATCAATGATATTCATGGATATTGGCTTTTACTTGGAAAAAGATGCCATTTTACAAATATTTACTTGTTTAATGGCATCTCTTTTGAAATATGACAAGTATGACGTGATGGGTGTCATGCGATCTGATTTTGTTTTTAACAGTAAGGTTGAAGCTTGAAGAGTTTTTTTATTTTATATTTTTATATAAAATTTTGCAAAAATTACAAATTGCTTTATGGTAGCAACAAATGCACATGTACAGCTTATCCACTGTAGTTACAACAGTATTGTTTGCAATTGAATTACTTCACTGCTCCAAAGTCGCAAAAATCCACAAAACTACATACAGTTGATTTAAAATTTTATATGTCAGGATGATGCTTGTTGAGGCCAAATTTAACAGTCGTCCCGCATCAATCAGACAGAATGGATTGAGTTTGACATGCTGCTCTAAATGCCACGGTGTGAGATAATACTGCTATGAGGCTTCTGCACAGGTGCTGACAAGTGAGAGAGACAACAAGGACCCTTAAACATCAAATGATTGTCAGAGATATCAGCACCTTTTTCTATTTTTATGTTTTAAGAACATTGCGGATGCTTAGTGTGGACTTTTAAAGGTTACTTTGCTTCAACCTGTACACCACATATATAGTGAATATTGCATTTAATGTTAACATTTTTAGGTCATGGTACCATGACAGTCAGCATCTAGTTGTGTTGCTATCAGCAATAACCATAATGTTTTGACGCACACACAACAGGAAATCTAAGATCAGATAGGTCGTGTGACACTGTTGACCTCCTGGTGAAGCTGTGAGTCTTGCGTATCAGTTAAATGGTCGCAGGATTAGTCATTTCCCCACCTCGTCAAACTACACCAATCTGAAGAGGCTCTTTTGGGGTTGATGGCAGGGAGTAAAAATAGTAACGAACGCTATTTATAAGACACAGGAACAGGCACAGGAGGGAAGCAGCAGCCTTTATCAGTAGATCTGACTGATAACTTTCTTATCCGGTTTTAATTTTTGACAAGTCGCTAGATGAGATGAATTGCCTGAGCAGGAAGCCCAGGTCATATCTGCTGAACTCCTACAGTGATTTTCAGGAGACTGATGAGATTGCCAGAGAATCATATGAGGCCACCTGGTTAGACCTGCTGATGGAGACAAGACCAGAATACAAGTATGCATTTTTGTTTGCTATGTGTTGTATTTGAAAACATTAAGGCTTTAAAGGAATACTTCACCCCAAAATTAAATGTTTTTTAAATGCTTTTATTGTTCACAAGTTATATCACAGTTACACAAGCTGTAGTGCACACGTTTTATTGACTCTTATGGTGCTTTGAAGGTCCGTGTATGTTGCGCTTGTTCATTTTTTGATTTAAAATTGAAAACAGAAAGATGTGAAAACGACACCTTTGTCTACACAGAAGTAAGCCCTGTCTAGACGCAGCTGCAGTCCGGTTTGTGTCAAGCCATTTTGTTTGTCTGGTTGTTTCGTGTAAGAGAGATTAACTGTTATTGCAATAAATGCTTTAACTAGGCTATGGCAGCTAGCAGAGGACTATTTTTTCTGTTGCATGGACCTGAAGAAGACGTAATGATGGCAACATTTGATCTTTGCTTGACCAATCAGCGAAAAAAGGGGCATTCCATTCAAGCTGTTTATCCATTTTCTACCTCTGAACATAAAAATGAAACGTACTTTTATGAAAAAACATTAATGTTGTGAAATATACTAATGTGAACCATTTTCTATTTTAATATAAAAAGTAATTTATTCTAAATTAACATTTTCAGCATTACTCCAGTCGTCAGTGCCACATGATCCTTCAGAAATCATTCTAATATGCTGACTAGATGCTCAAGAAATATTTCTTAGTTTGGAAGATTCTATGATAAATAGAATGTTCAAAGTGCATTTTATATTATAAATGTCTCTGCTCTCACTTCTAAACAATTTTATGCATCCTTACCGAATAAAAGCATTAATTTCTTTAAATATATGTATGGAATTTACTTTTGTACTAACTTTTACAAGTCCTGCTTCACAGGATGACACTGGCTGAAAAGGACTCGATGAGAAAGGAGAGCTATGAAAGCAAGCAGGTGGTTCATTTCACAGTCAGACGCTTCCTAAACCAAACTATTCAAATGGGGAGAGATGGGGAGCCCCTGCAGGAATATTGTCTACCTTATAGAAACATACTTCCAATACCAATATTTGTTCCCCAGAGATGTCACACAGCCTGACATTACCCGGGAGCCCTCTCCCTCCAGAACAAAATCCACCCTGGACTCTGAGACTAGTGTGAATGGAGTTTGCCTTAATAAGAGAGAGGTCTCGTCCATCACCGAACATAAGCCAATGGTAATCCAACCCAGGAGCCCAGACTTCAGAGCGTCCAGCCTCATCTCTCCACCACGAGACACACTCAGCTACCAGCGAAGAGATGATGAGCTGATGAAAGTTGTCTGCCATCATTGACACGGATACAATGACAAGTATAGTGGGTGACCTCACTCATACTTAAATACCAAAGCCTTCAAGAGACCTATGTGCTCACAATTTGTTTTCAGCTGAGACTAGCAGGGAAATCTTATCAAAGGAAAATGCTGTGCTTCAAGTATTTATTTACAATAAATGCCAATTGGTGTGTTAACACAATAACATTATTCATTTTCTAAATGTGGCTAAAGTGTACAAATCTTAGCAAAACAACATATGCTTCGTAATGGTCTTAAACCTGAATATTCTTAAATACATTTCATTTTTTATTTTAATCTATACTTGTTTATAAAGGAGCGGTTGATCTATTTCTCAGTAGGTTTACAATGAACTAGGAAAGACATCTCTGCTGGACAATCAACATCATCTGTTCAAAACAGCTAGTTCTTGGAAATAACTGTTTAAATAAACCCCTTTCTTGACTGTAAATCTCATTTATATGCATTTATGAAATCATGGCAAACAATAAAAAAACAACTTTAGTCGATCAAACTGTAATATATTCTTCTTGTCAGAAACATTTATTACACGTCAGTAACATCATTTGTATGTTTGTGGTACGTATTAGTAAATGAATCATTTGTCTATTAAAGTTCATCAGTAATGCAACAATATGAAATCATCCAATTCTTCTGCTTTCTATATGACTGGTTAAACTGAAATAAAAGGAAAGTACAGCTGAGGAGCATTAAAAAATCTGCCAGAAATACACATTTTCATGTTCTGGCGTGATTGTCAAAGACTCAAGGCTCAAGTGGTTTCACAAAAAAAACTTGGCATCATAAATAGTAGAAAAAATAATCATGGGGATACCTTGGAAATAGCAAAGGAAAACCATTATAGGCATGAAAATTCTTCTTGTTTTATATAGAGATCTATACTCATCAAGGTCTGCTGGAGTTAAGCGATGCCCCTTTTAGCGTCTCTTCTGCCCTTTTGTGTTTCTGCAGAGTGACCTGGAGCTGCCAGTACCTGAGATACAGCCACATCAAATTCCCATTCTTTCTGCTCACCCATGTTCAGTACATCTGCACAGTGTCTGTCGTTCTTAAAAATGTCCCTGAGATCTTCCTCTAGGTTCAGCTCGGCACCCACCGGGTCCTTAGCCACCTTCAACAGCAGATTCTTCTCCATCTCTAGACGATGTGCCCGTGGCAACAGGATGCTGCAGAAAGCGTCCTGCCTCTCCACCAGCTTCACTTCCAGTTCCTTTAGCAGAGCCTGAGCCCTGAGCTGCCAGTCCTCCTCTCGCTGCAGGGCTTTCCGCAGCACCACCCCGGCCACTCCAGACTGCAGCAGGCGGTTCTTCTCCTCCACCAGATCCTGTCGTTCCTGCTGAAGCTGCTTCCGTTCCTCCATAAGCTGCTGACTCTGAGATCAGGGCTTTCTTGTAGCCCTGCACACGCTGGCGTTCCTTCTCAAGCTCCACCTCCCAGGTGCGCTGCTGTCCGCCGTTTTCTGTCAGCGTTTCCCTGTACTTCAGCTCCAGGTCTCTGGTAATGGATGCCATGTCACTGTTGTACTTGTTCTTCACATCTTGGATCTGGCTCTGTGATTCTCGAGTCCATATCCAACCTATCCAAAAACACCCCATGGATATCTTAAGTGTTAAATCACTTTGGCAAGGGAGACAAATTTTGATTTAAGAAGAACGTGACTTTGACAAATACGTTAAAGCAAAAATAACCCCACATGAAATGCTTTAAATCTATTACAAATTATGTAATGAAATCATGTATCAATTTATCACCTTAACATTTTGGACTATTAAAATGGTTATGTTACCTAAAACTATTCTTTTTTTTTTACATGAATCTGAAAAAGTTCTAAAAAATACTAAAACGATAAAACGAATAATTAATTTGTGTGTGTGTAATATATATATATATATAGAAATAATACAATGGTATATAAATAATATTACAATAACAAAATTGTATTTTATAGATTACTAAAATACTATATAAATAAACACAACCTGCAAAACCCACATAAAATACACATAAATCAACACAAAACAAAAACAAAACAGCGCATTGTAGTTTTAATAATTTGTAGTAGATTTAGAGCAGTTTTAGATGAGGACCTGATTATACAGCTGATTTGATTATAAAGAAGATGTTGATCTCAACATGTATAATTCAGCGAACTTGGGATAATATTATTATATGTGAATGAATTTATTATAATGATTGTTCGTGCAACCCCCGTTATAAACCCAGATTTAATTACAACCCATAAAGTATTTTATGTAGTATAATACACTCATTCAAGACATTTGTGACGGTGTATGACGCTTGAGTTGTAACAGTATGGAAAATTCTTACGAAATGCTGCCAGGCCGATCATGGGCACCAGCAGAGCATAATTCCATCTGCTCCCGTCATCGCCTCCAGCGGGCTCTGGTCTAATATTCCATCTAGGAGGATCGTTCAGGTTGTTCATGAAGAAACCCTAATAGAACAGTCAAAGAATGTACTTAATGAGCTGTAAGGATGAAGCTCTCTTTTCAAGCTCAGTAAAGGTGCTGATTTGTCACAGTGTGTCACTGCACACATGAAGTCATCAGTGTTCACAGCGTGTTAGTTTGCTAGAGAAATTAAGTCTAGAGAAGAACATTTCGCAAAATATTACACTAAATATTCAATATGTTTTATTTTACCGTTTTGTGATGTCTTAATTATTTAATGTATGTTTAAATAAATCTGTTATTAAACAAGTTATGACAGTCACTGAGTAAATGAATATATTTTAACAACAAATAGAAATGTTATAATTTTGAAGATAATTTAAAAACATATATATATTTTTTTTTTTACAATTTACATGTTTGCATACATTTTTTTAAGTGCTGATTATTATATTTGAAAACAAATAGTAATGAAGTCGAAGTTGGAAATTTTTAATTATAACTGAAATTAGTTAAAGAAATAGTATTTGTTAATTAAACCGCTGTTTAAATGTCGGTTTTGACGGCAAGGCTCGGTTTCGGTACAGCGGAAGAAAAAACTAAACATAAAATTAAAAAAAACCATACCGAGCCGTGGTGTCAAAACCGACATGTGTGTGTACAGTTACACCCCTACTATCTCTCTATCGATCTATCTATCTATGTCAATGACGTAAGCGACCTGCAACACAACACTGCTAAAGCTGCAACCCTGCAAATGATGAATGTATTTCTCTAGAAGGTGCATTTAAACTAAAACACACTTATTTAACAACTTATAGATTATATAGATTTGTTATCATTTGACTGCTTTGTGTTTTAGCTTACCTTGAACAATCTAAAGTCTTCAGCATGAGATCCTTCCAAACAACTTGCCTTCCTTGGACTATTATGCAATTCCATTAAAAACACCCAACAGTCCGTTTATCATTCTATAGGGGAGGCGTATCTGTTTATCATTAAAATATTCATAATAAATACATCATATACAATTAGAAATAGTGTTTAAGTGAATTGTTCTTCCATATATTTATTATTAAATGGTCATACATAACCCTTTATTTACACGGACTATAGAACTGCAGTTGTTTTAAATTTTGAACACCCCTTAAATTAAAGAGGCATTTTGGTATAGTCCTGAGAGCGGCTCATTTTAGATTCTACATACTAGCACATGCGCAAGAGTTGCGCAGACTGATGGACAGAAGAGGTCGGAGATCCTTCGCATTTAAGTGAGATCTCTAAGTTGTAAGTAGTAAAAAAATAGATATTTTTTTATAATTTTTTGAACATGCACTATAGTA